>NC_063051.1:23944281-24191781 GCF_018812025.1 Megalobrama amblycephala
TCAGCCTACAGGCTTTTTTTCATTTTTCAAAACTTGCAAACAAGGTTTTGTCAAGTCAATATTCAAAGTCTGTTTTGACAAACTTTGTTTTTCTATTTAAAATTACAATGATATGAATTTCTTTGAATTTCAATTTATTTAAATTCGAATTTCAATTCTGCATCCTGTTTGCCTCCTCAATTCAAATTCATTTCAAAATTGAATTGGAATTTAAAATGCATTCTCAATTCAATTCTGAATGGGGCACAACCCCGCAACTATGACATGACTGTGGTAGTTCAGGATAGTTTGTAAGGTTACTGCAGTGTACAGCAGAGACTCTGCTCATCTCATTAATATTTTAAAGAAGAATCAGTCAGTTGTATACAGACAAAATATCCACTTTAATAGATATAAACAAACATGCATGGATACAGTACAATCTCAGTGTGTGTTTTCCGATCACTTAAACCTTGTACTCTGCTCAGCGGGTTGTGTATGAAACGCCTGTGGTCGCTTGTTGGGTTTGTTGAGGAGACAGGCAGCTCCATCGATTTTATGACAATTGGAGAAAATCGAGCAGGAAAACAAGAGGGAAAGTTTCAATTTGCTCTTTGTGACTCAAATTAAAGGCCACAATAGATCTTTTGTGACTTCTAGAGCAGAAAATGATTTAAATCAAGACACTATTATCAGGCAGTCACCTACAATATTCTTTTCTTTTTGAACTTCCCATACTGCATTATTAAACTTGTAGAGGTGCTTCTGGTGAAATTATTAGGTTTAGTGAAACTAGCAGATGCATATGTAAGCTGGACGTTATTGCAAATCATGCACCTGTTGTTTACAGTCCTCAAATATGATTGTTTGAGTAGATATTTTGATTTCATTTTGTTTATGATGGTTTCATTGAACCCTATTTGTTACCTCAAGCATTCAGAAGTGAAATACCTCACACAAAAATGCAACCTCTCAGTTTTCAAATACACAATGTCATATTGTTCCGCCATTACTCTGAATATTGTCTATGATGGTTATTTTGTCTAGCAGAGTCATTCTTGTAATTTGCATTTTCACATAATTTTCATTGCTTTATTGGAAGAGCAGTCACAGTATTTTCCTCCTGAGTGGGCGGGACTCAGTTCTGGCTGTCGGCTCTGCCAACGATCGCAGCAGCCTATTGGCTAATTACTCAGTCAGCGTGGTATTGGCAGCTGACCGCACACCTATCGATCAGATCCCTCAAACACAAATTAATCAAGCTATATTCTGGCCTGAAAAAAGATGGATTTGAGCCAAGGCAGATACTTAACCGAGTAAGATGTTCTTGCATCGACAGAACTTACGTGACAGTTTCTGATGATATTTGCAGAGGGAACGTATGCATGAGGATGCTATTGACGGAGAATAAACCTCCCGAGAGCTTGACTCAGAGAAAGAGCTAAAGAAATATATGGCTATAAGAGGGGTGGAGAGTTGCACCTTGCTTCAATATTTTAAAGCAAGAAATCAAAATATGTGCTCTTTTTTACAGTATATTCTGTTTAGGAGTCTAAATCTACTATATGTCCTGAAGAGATTTTAAACTGTAGTGGTTAAATTTGAGAAACATTACAGTTTTGGTGTTTGTTGGGCAGTTTTGACATTGTTTGCAGTAATGAGACACATTTCATATTCATCAGCAGACATTCAGCAGCTCCACACTCCTGAGGCTGGGAAATTAGATTAAAGAGAAGTTAAATATGGCAAGTGGTATTTTTAGAAGGTTTATGGATTTGAAGACCACAACTTGTTTGGCCAGTTTTATGAACAATTATATAAGGTGTGACCAAAATATCAGTGAAAACAGCATTTTTATGTCAGTCTTGTAATTTAGAGAAGATACTTTTGCAAAGCTCAGTATTGATTTTGCATGCATTTCTGTGCTTTTACCACAATTTAAGATTATTATTCTGTAAAGCAGAGGGCCTTTAACCCTCTTATGCCATGTACACACTGCATGATTTTCAAAGTCATCAGATTGCTGTTCTTCTCACACTACACGACTATCTGGTGTACCATTTAGATTGCTGTTGCTGCACAAATTACACAACGGATCGGCAACAGAGGGTCACACATTACACAACATTTCAATAGGAAGAATCGTCGACTGGTCTTCAAACTACTTTTCACAACCAAACACATGCGATAATTGATACAATTAATTATATATATATATATTTATATATATATATATATATATATAAAATGGTTAGTTCCTGTCCTTGATTCTGACTGGTCAATAGCTGTGTTTTATTCATGATAAAAAAACGGCTATGACAGCTTCACCCACTGGTTCTGTGTGTCACTACACAACACCCTTTCCCTTTGCAGCCACTCATAGCAATGTAAACTGTTATCAATTTATATTGTTCATTGAAGCTTTCTGTATTATGTAGAAGAGTATTGTGAGAAAGAGATCCTTTGAGCGAGTTTATTAACGCCCTAACAATGCCCTTCAGCCAAGACTTGTTCACGATACAGCACAGCCTCTCTGGAGTGGGAGTGGGACTGGCGTCATTGTCGCAGAAACCCACGGTCATCGACGATCCACGGGACGCCAGCACCCACTCCACGTATTCAGGGAAGCTCCCTCGAGGTCCTTCCCCAGACAGCAGCGCTTTGGTGGTGGTGTTCAGGCCGGCAAACAGAAAGTTGCAAAGGCTGCTGTCCGGGAAATGTGTCGATGTAGCTAGGAACAGGAAGTCATTCAAATGTTCCTCTAGGGAGCGGTCCTTCTGCTCAAGGCAGATTAACAGAAATGCGGGTGTGTACATAGTGACGGGGACGTAAAGAGAAACAGAAAGAGAAAAGACACAGAAACGGAAAACAACAAATACTAAACACGCCGCAATCTGTTTGACTGTTTCGGTCCGGTATTCTGTTACGGTAGCTGGTACATCAAGCGCACAACAAGGAGATAGAGTTTATAATAAGACTTTACTAGGAGATAAACAGGAATCCACAGGAACATATACCAACATAACATGAACGATACCGGACAACACAGGACTGGAAACACAGGGCTTATATACAAGGGATAACAAGGAGGGTGATTAGGAACAGCTGGGTGTGATGATAGTGGTGATCAGTTGCCATGGTGACTAACTGGTGGCGGGAAATGGAACAACAACAAGTCCAACAATGAGTCCAGAACAGAGTGCACATGTGACAATCATGTTCCCACGAGTTAATATGAAGTTCCCATGAATTAATATCTCGTGGCCATGACATATTATCATATTCCCACAAATTAATATGTCATTGCCACAACAAAACTGACTCGAACATGTCCCCTCCAGGTCACTGTACATCAGCGCTTCTCATATTGTTTGATAATACACACTACGCGATTGTCACTCATGTGAACTTGCTTCCAATTTCTGGCATTTACCGGCGATTTAAAAAAAACTATAGACCTTATGCAGCCCCGCCCCTTTTCAGCACTGCAATAGTTGTTTTTCGACTTCCGGATTGTACAACCCGATTTCCAGAAATGTTGGGACGTTTTTTAAATTTGAATAAAATGAAAACTAAGACTTTCAAATCACATGAGGCAATATTTTATTCACAATAGAACATAGATAACATAACAAATTTTACAATTTTATGAACAAAATGAGCTTGTTTCAAATTTGATGCCTGCTACAGGTCTCAAAATAGTTGGGACGGGGGCATGTTTACCATGGTGTAGCATCTCCTCTCCTTTTCAAAACAGTTTGAAGACATCTGGGCATCAACGTTATGTGTTTCTGGAGTTTTGGTGTTGAAATTTGTTCCCATTCTTGCCTGATATAGGTTTCCAGCTGCTGAAGAGTTCGTGGTCATCTTTCGTTTAATGATGTGCCAAATGTTCTCTGTAGGTGAAAGATCTGGACTACAGGCAGGCCAATGCAGCACCCGGACTCTTCTACGACAAAGCCATGCTGTTGTAATAGCTGCAGTATGTGGTTTTGCACTGTCCTGGTGAAATACACAAGGCCTCCCTCCTCTTTAGCCCGGAGGACACGGCGTCCATGATTTCCAACAAGAATGTCGAATTTGGACTCATCTGACCATAGAACACTTTTCCACATTGAAACAGTACAATTTAAATGAGCCTTGGCCCACAGGACACGACGCCTATGGGTTCCTTTTTGCATGATAGAGCTTTAGTTGGCATCTACAGATGGCACAGCGGATTGTTTTTGCTGACAGTAGTTTCTGGAAGTATTCCTGGGCCCATTTAGTAATGTCATTGACACAATCATGCCAATGAGTCTGAGGGCCCGAAGACCACGAACATCCAATAAAGGTCTTCGGCCTTGTCCCTTACGCACAGAGATTTCTCCAATTTCTCTGAATCTTTTGATGATGTTATGTACTGTAGATGATGAGATTTGCAAAGCCTTTGCAATTTGACATTGTTTTTGAAGTATTCCACAATCTTTTTACGCACTTTTTCACAGATTGGCGAGCCTCTGCCCATCTTTACTTCTGAGAGACTCTGCCTCTCTAAGACATCCTTTTATAGCTAATCATGTTACAGACCTTATATCAATTAACTTAATTAGTTGCTAGATGTTCTCTCAGCTGAATCTTTTCAAAATTTCTTGCTTTTTCAGCCATTTGTTTCCCCTGTGCCAACTTTTTTGAGACCTGTAGCAGGCATCAAATTTGAAATGAGCTCATTTAGTGGATAAAAGTGTAAAATTTCTCCCTTTAAACATTTTCTGTTATCTATGTTCTATTGTGAATAAAATATTGGCTCTTTGTTTTCATATTATTCAAATTGTAAAAAAACGTCCTAACATTTCCACAGCATTCTTACTTATTTATGAATGAACTGTTGTTTTTAAAATCTTCTCAGTCTACTGACATTTGTGAAGACAAACATTACAATGCACATGATAACTTTTGTTAACTCTACAATAATTATTTATTCTTTGAAAACGATGCCATAGAAATATACAGAGCTATCGCAAAAACGGAAGTTCAAAGACAAAATTCTAAAGATGGCTGCACGCACGTTTCTTTGGCGCATAAAGTCTATAGGTGAGTGAAAATTGGGGCTAAAATCATGCAGTGTGTACCAAGCATTAAATGTAATAAACACATTTTATCTCACAGCATAGATCAACTTTCTGCTTTATTGAAATGGTGGTAACATCAATATAATAAAAGACATCAATATTAAGATACATGTAATAACCAATAAATAGTAATTTATAAACAATTATTTTAATATTTAATATTTAAAATATTAAATAAATAATTTTATCAATTTTTTCACAAAGTATTGTAGGCCTATTATCATTATAGAGAATTCAACAGATGTGCAGTAACAGCTGATGCACATATCAGCTATTTTACAGTGGCTTTTAATGCATTCAGTTACATTTTATAGGCAGATCTTTCTAATCTGAAATGAAAGTTTTTATAGCAATTATTAATATTGATCAAGGAGTCCTAATTGTAATTACAATTTTCCATTGGAGAGATGTGTGATGAAAAGTGTGGAGTCTAACTGAGTGTGATGTGAGTGGATTTACTGTGGAGGGCTAGTGTTGTTCGTGTAGTGGGCAGGAAGGATTGCAACACACGTCAGTGGTGTGATTAAGCGGTAATGACACGCTGGAGCGTCAGTGTGTTCTCTTGCAGGATTTGTAGTCCCGGTTGGCACACACACTGTCCGAGGTACTATACATCACCTGCTCTGTGTGTATGTGTGTGTGTGTGTGTGTGTGTGTGTGTGGCTCTGTTACAAAACTTAGCAAGCTGCCTAACTAGACAACATTTTAAGGCAAGACAAACATGATTCTGACACAGGTAGGCAACCTCATGTTGCCGTTTTCTTGTGGACAAAGTAAAAGGTAACATTACATGTGTTACATTCTGAACTCTCTGAAATGTCTCGTTCGTAGTCTTGAGGAATGAACACGTCACAAAATTCCTCATTTAAATAATTCCCACCCAAGGCATATGCAATATAAAGGGGCATGGCCTGGTTAAGTTAGTAATGTGATGAAACTTGTGGTTATGGTAAGGGGCGTGAAATTTCCTCGAAAGGAGCTGCAACAATGTCAAATATGGAAAAGATAAGATTTTTTTGAACAATCAGGCATGAAAAACTATTAGGAGAGCCCAAAAACAAAATCAGCACTCTATAAAAAGGCATAATATGGCCTCTTTAAAAAATTCAATTTAAAATGGACTATTTTACTCAGTATTTTTGTATGCTGTATATGTTAATACATTTAGAGCATCATGCTGTTAGCTTAGCAATTGAGAGCACAAAAATATACCAGAAAACAAAAAAGCCTCTGTGATCTCAGCCTCTGACAGACTTTCAGGAGTTATTTCTCATTGCAGTCATGCCTGCAGTAAATACCTCACTTTACCCACGCTGCTCCTGTCGTGACCTGTGACCTCCATTCACACTACCGTGTTCCCCGGCTCAAGGCCAGCCGGCCGTCAGCGCTGCAGAAAAGTGGGCGGTAATTCACAACCCTCCACATCACCTGCCAGAAGCTATTGATTTTTGTTTCCCCAATCTCCAGAAGAGAAGCAGAGGAAAGATTAAAAACACTGTCAGTTTGGAGTTGAATAAGGATGGTGAGAGAGAGAGAGAGAGAGAGAGAGAGAGAGAGAGAGAGAGTTGGTTTAGACTATTAAAGGGATAGTTCACCCAAAAATGCTTTAATTCATTATTTACTCAATCTGTATGACTTTCAGTCTTTTGTGAAACAAAAAATTAGAAACTCTGAAGAATGTTCATGCTACAGATCTAATGACAGTGAATTGGGACTGGAGTTATCAAGCTCTAAAAAGGACATATAAAGCGTGCACGATACGCAGTTTTTCGTGTGCATATGATACGCACTTTATGGCGTGCATATAATATGCTTGGTAGTCTTGGGTAGGATTAGTGGTGTGTGGTTCGTGCCTATTGTATGCCATAAAGTGCGTATCATATGCAAGCAAAAAACTGCGTATCATATGCAACTGCGTGTCATATCAACTGCGTATCGTATCTATTGTACGAGATTACACAGGTGTACTACTGATACGCATTCTCATGAGAATAGGTTCGGGGTCCCCAGAGTTCGATTTTATTAGTAGTAACAGTACTAGTAGTATTGTAATAGGAATTAATGTATAATCTACCAAAGAGTTAGAAATAAAACTAAATTACGGCTTATTTCTGCATTTCCCGCAAAATTACCCCCCCCCCCCCTCCCCCATTCACTGCATGGTTCTGTCCCGTCCTACATAGCCTAGAGCAGGGGTAGGCAAGTTCGGTCCTAGAGAGCCGCTGTCCTGCAGAGTTTAGCTCCAACCCTGAAAAAAACCCTTCAGCTGCCTATAGCCTTAGTAATCCTGAAGAGCTTGATTAGCTTGTTCAGGTGTGTTTGATTAAGGTTGGAGCTAAACTCAGCAGGACAGCGGCTCTCTAGGACTGAACTTGCCTACCCCTGGCCTAGAGTCACTGAGTGAGATCTAGAGTTGTCAAAAGTACCAACTTCGGTTTAAAAATTTAAATTTAAATTTAAAAAATGTGATGAGCGGATTCATAAACACCTCTGAATGGCCATTGTGTTGACACGCACATCGGATACTTTTGACAACTCTAGTGAGATCAAATGGTAAACTGTCAAATTAGAGATGTCTTTGAGTTTGACGAAGAAGTATAAAGCCCTTTCCCAAATGGCACCCTAAACACTCGCGGTCTTCCTATGAGTCTGCACTTCTGTGACATAACGTCACTGTCGGGAAGAAATCTGCTGCGGAGCTCGCACCAGTGCGGGCTCAGCAAAAGTGCACATCGAGGGCGCATATCAGCCACATATCGTCCGCAAATGGGGCACTTGCAAGCACCCATCTGAAACTGACTAAAATTGACAAATGAAACCTAAAATTGACACCCCATGGTCTCGTGGACTTAAAGGTGCCCTCGAATGAAAAATTGAATTTACCTCGGCATAGTTAAATAACAAGAGTACAGTACATGGAAATGACATACAATGAGTCTCAAACTCCATTGTTTCCTCCTTCGTATATAAATCTAATTTGTTTAAAAGACCTCAGAAGAACAGGCGAATCTCAACATAACACATAAAATGTGGGTGTACGCCCCCAATATTCTAAAGGCATTAGACAAGGGCAGGCAGTAAGTAACGTCTGGAGCAGCACAGCCGAATCATCAGACTAGGTAAGCAAGCAAGAACAATAGCGAAAAATGGCAGATGGAGCAATAATAACTGTCATGATCCATGATATCATGATATTTTTAGTGATATTTGTAAACTGTCTTTCTAAATGTTTCGTTAGCATGTTGCTAATGTACTGTTAAATGTGGTTAAAGTTACCATCGTTTCTTACTGTATTCACGGAGACAAGAGCCGTCGCTAGTTTCAATTTTAAACACTTGCAGTCTGTATAATTCATAAACACAATATCACCGATTGAGATTCTTTATAAATCTCTCCAACAGTGTAGCATTAGCCGTTAGCCAAGGAGCATAGCCTCAAATTCATTCAGAATCAATGTAAACAATATAACAGTATACAATACTCACACGCATGCATGGCGAACACTTTGTAAAGATCCATTTGAGGGTTATATTAGCTGTGTAAACTTTGTTTATGCACTGTTTAAGGCAAGCGTGAGCTCCGTGGGCAGGGAGCGTCAGCATTGAAAGGGGCCGCACAGCATAAATCGGCTCATATTTAATGATACCCCAAAATAGGCAGTTAAAAAATTTAATTTAAAAAAACTATGGGGTATTTTGAGCTGAAACTTCACAGACACATTCAGGGGACACCTTAGACTTATATTACATCTTGTAAAAAAATGTTCGATGGCACCTTTAAAAGACACGTGCATGTGGCAGCCATTGTAAGTCCAAAAGACTGTAGTATAGAAGTGCATAGAACTGTGCCATTTGGGACAGGGCCTAAGTCCGATCACCAAAAGCGAAAAGAGGTTACAGAGGATAAAACGGGCCGACAATTACTCATCCAGTTCTTCGAAAAGAAAGGTTTATTCGCTGAGCTTCCTTTGCTGTAATGTTAGCACTAGTTGCATAGTCAACCACTAATTGATAGTCAATTCAGAATTTAATAGGTTACGTTTTTCACCACTGAAAATGAAAAGAATGTAATTTTGGTCCATTTGCATGCATGGCATTTAAGTCACTGGCAGGTTTGATTGTTAAAAGTCACACAGTGTCTAGACAAGACACGACCATTGTTTCGTCGCATCCCGCCGTGGCGCAACAGCTGAAAGCTGTCTACACTGAACGCAACAATCTGTTGCAAAGCACTTGGACTATGTCAGAAATAGAACGGGGAATCTGTTTACTGTCTAATTTGTTGTGTTGTGTCGTGTCACGTCGCACCACATCCAGTGTAGACAATATCACTGATTATAATGGGTTATATTGTCTTTTGACGCATCGCGTCGCGCCTCTCACATCCGGTGTAGGGGGTTGAATGATTCCAGCAACTCATTTAAACTAGTACAAAGACTAAGATCATAACTTCTGGAGAGAAAACCTTAGACAAGGATGTATTTTTTTAGTGCACGCATTAGCAAATGCTATCAAACAGAGTATACTTTGAAAGGCTATGCATTTAGCTGTACACATACACTACAGTCTTAAAAATCAAGCTTCTTAATGGCCATTTATGGTTCCATTAAGAACCTTTAACATCCATGGAAACTTTTCAATTAGATTATTTTTATCAGTATTTTTCAGTTTTGAATAAAATTTCTTTACAATGAACCTTTAAATTGAAGCACCATCTTCAGTATTTTTTTCCACTGAACAATGCAATATGTGATGCTGCCTCTTAGACTGTGCAAAAGGTTTTTATATATATATTTTTTATAGAATATTGGAGTATTTATTATAAATAATTTATCCATGCACATCATTTATTTAATTTTTTTTAATTCATGTGCCTCATAATCTTGAATCAAAATAACTTCCCCTACCTCTTGCAGTGACATCTCTTCTTTTCTCTGATGATGAGGGCGGGGCAACCTGTCACTCACAATGAGATTCACCAATAGCAAACCACAACCATCCAATCAACTCCCCACAGACAAAACCAAGCCCCGCCCTTCATTTGTTCTTGTTCCAGAAGCTGTTTCACTCGGATATACAGCATCACTTGATTTTGGAACAGATCGGACCTTCTGTGTTCCCAGTTTAAAAAGAACGCTATACAGGTTTTGAACAACATGAATTTGTGAAAATAATGACAGAATATTTATATATTTATATACCCTTAACCCTTTGCATGCTGAATGCTCATAAATCTTTAATCTCTCAGGAGGAGGGCACACACACGCTCACATCTATTTACAAACGCAGATCGCTGTGACTGTTTATGTGTCAATGGAGACATGAGAGATGTTCATTATTACCAATGGGCTTGATGGAGTTATTGCTTTCAGGACGTGACATTTCGAGAATCCTTAACTAAATTGCACTGCATTTGTTATTTCCCTAATGCCCTTCAAACAATGTTTGGGGATTCAATTCTATGGCTGGAATATTGGATGTGTTATTGGTTAAACTGATGGCTCACTAGATTAGTTCAGCGCTGGTTTCACCCATTTATCAGCAGTAATGACCAGCCTCGCTGTTTCACAACATAACTTTCATCATTAATGACAAGCTCCGATTGTTTGTACTGCATCCCTGCGTCATGTGTTACACTCACTGCGTGTTTGCATGCGTGTGTGTGTCCGTCTGCTGTGTTTGAGTGTTGCAGTCAGGATTGATTCATCTCTGCGGTGCTGAAATGGCATTTTATTGGCCCTGACCTCCTATGAAATATTGTTATCAGCTGTACACGAGTTGCCATAAGACATTAGAATGGCACATTGTGACAGCATTCCTTCTGAACATGCAAATCGGCCCTCACGCAGTCACCAAGAGTTCATGAATGAATCAAATATATTCTGTTTTTATCCAACATGTTCTAATGAACTTCCGTCTGCCACTTCTTTGTAGTGCTAGAATTCAGAAGAAAAGTTATTATGGTGAATTTCCTATATCAAAATGTACTTCTCAGGTGTTCTCAATGCTACATTCCTCATAACCTCTATTAAAGGGTTAGTTCACCCAAAAATGAATATTCTGTCATTAATTACTCACCCTCATGTCGTTCCACACCTTTGTTCATCTTCAGAACACGAATTAAGATATTTTTTGATAAAATCCGATGGCTCAGTGAGGCCTCCATTGACAGCAAGTTAATTTACACTTTCAATGCCCAGAAAGGAACTAAAGGCATATTTAAAACAGTTCATGTGACTACAGTGGTTCAACATTAATGTTATGAAGCGACAAGAATACTTTTTGTGCACCAAATAATAAATAATGACTTTATTCAGCAATATCAAGCGATTTCAAAACACTGCTTCATGAAGCTTTGAAGCTTTACGAATCTTTTGTTTCGAATCCAGTGGTGTATAAAGTACTCAAAAACCATACTTGAGTAAAAGTATAGATATCTTACCAGAAAATGACTTTGGTAGAAGTCAAGGTCACTGTTTAGAATGTTGAGTAAATACTTGAATAAAAGTTTAAAGTATGTGATATTTTTTGTACTTACAGTGGGAACGGAAAGTATTCAGACCCCCTTACATTTTTCACTCTTTGTTATATTGCAGCCATTTTCTAAAATCATTTAAGTTCATTGTGACGACCAGGGCAGGCAAGAGCCTTGAGGGAACGGCACCGGCCTTGAGTCTCTCACGGAGGAGCTCCGGGAGCATAAAAGGAGGAGCGACGACAGTGAAGGACGAGAGAGGACCAGGCCTGGATATTATTTTATGTTTTATTATGTCGCGGACGTCTGCCGGCACTACTTTCGTTTTGTTCTTTGTTTATTTTGGTATTAAAGTTTTGTTGAATGTTCGCCAGTTCCCGCCTCCTTCTTCCCGTACATATGAACTGTGTTACATTGGTGCCGAAACCCGGGAGGAAGGAGGGACATGCTGTCGGAGAGCCCTCGCTGCTGAGGGGGATCGCGGTGCTGCGGAGTTCAGGCAGCGCGGGAGTGAAGACCGCGAGAGGCTGCCCGAGGCGGTGGTACTGGAGCCTTGTGAAAGGTGGGACGGCGGACTCGCTGCCAGCTGCCCTCAGCCGGAGGAGCCATCGCCGGCCGCCAGGAGGCGATCGAGGATCGGGCCGTCCACCGAGCGTCCAGTGCCATCACATGGCACCGCGAGGGAAAGCCTCTCGGCAGGCTGAGGACCGAGCGGCAGTGTGTCTTGGAACCGGACCCAGAATTTTTTTTTTTTCTTTCTTTTTCCTCTCTCCCCTCTCTCGTCCTGTCGCTCCCCTTGCTTCCGTCTCCTTTCTCTTGTCTCGTCTGTCCTTACCCCCAGGTGCTGCGGCCACCGAGACAGGCCCCGGGGGGGAGTAGAGCGCAGTCTCGGGAGTACCCCCTGGCCTGCGAAAGGCGATGGGGGTATGTGGCGACCAGGGCGGGCGAGAGCCGTGAGGGAACGGCGCGAGGCCGGTGGCGCGAGAGTTAACGAGCTACACCTGGGAGGCGCACCGGCCTTGAGTCTCTCACGGACGAGCTCCGGGAGCATAAAAGGAGGAGCGACGACAGTGAAGGACAAGAGAGGACCAGGCCTGGATATTATTTTATGTTTTATTATGTTTGTGTGGCCGGCAGACGTCCGCGAGGGTCTGCCGGCATTACTTTCGTTTTGTTCTTTGTTTATTTTGGTATTAAACTTTTGTTGAATGTTCGCCGGTTCACGCCTCCTTCTTCCCGTACATACGAACTGTGTTACATTCATTTTTTTTTCCTCATTAATGTACACACAGCACCCCATATTGACAGAAAAACACAGAATTGTTGACATTTTTGCAGATTTATTAAAAAAGAAAAACTGAAATATCACATGGTCCTAAGTATTCAGACCCTTTGCTGTGACACTCATATATTTAACTCAGGTGCTGTCCATTTCTTCTGATCATCCTTGAGATGGTTCTACACCTTCATTTGACTCCAGCTGTGTTTGATTATACTGATTGGACTTGATTAGGAAAGCCACACACCTGTCTATATAAGACCCTACAGCTCACAGTGCATGTCAGAGCAAATGAGAATCATGAGGTCAAAGGAACTGCCTGAAGAGCTCAGAGACAGAATTGTGGCAAGGCACAGATCTGGCCAAGGTTACAAAAAAATTTCTGCTGCAGGTTCCTAAGAGCACAGTGGCCTCCATAATCCTTAAATGGAAGACGTTAGGGACGACCAGAACCCTTCCTAGAGCTGGCCGTCCGGCCAAACTGAGCTATCGGGGGAGAAGAGCCTTGGTGAGAGAGGTAAAGAAGAACCCAAAGATCACTGTGGCTGAGCTCCAGAGATGCAGTCGGGAGATGGGAGAAAGTTGTAGAAAGTCAACCATCACTGCAGCCCTCCACCAGTCGGGGCTTTATGGCAGAGTGCCCGGACGGAAGCCTCTCCTCAGTGCAAGACACATGAAAGCCCACATGGAGTTTGCTAAAAAACACCTGAAGGACTCCAAGATGATGAGAAATAAGATTCTCTGGTCTGATGAGACCAAGATAGAACTTTTTGGCCTTAATTCTAAGCGGTATGTGTGGAGAAAACCAGGCACTGCTCATCACCTGTCCAATACAGTCCCAACAGTGAAGCATGGTGGTGGCAGCATCATGCTGTGGGGGTGTTTTTCAGCTACAGGGACAGGACGACTGGTTGCAATTGAGGGAAAGATAAATGCGGCCAAGTACAGGGATATTCTGGACAAAAACCTTCTCCAGAGTGCTCAGGACCTCAGACTGGGCCGAAGGTTTACCTTCCAACAAGACAATGACCCTAAGCACACAGCTAAAATAACGAAGGAGTGGCTTCACAACAACTCCGTGACTGTTCTTG
This sequence comes from Megalobrama amblycephala, assembly GCF_018812025.1. Classification (NCBI taxonomy): domain Eukaryota; kingdom Metazoa; phylum Chordata; class Actinopteri; order Cypriniformes; family Xenocyprididae; genus Megalobrama; species Megalobrama amblycephala. The sequence continues at coordinate 23,958,216 of NC_063051.1, forward strand.
AATGGCCCAGCCAGAGCCCTGACTTAAACCCAATTGAGCATCTCTGGAGAGACCTAAAAATGGCTGTCGACCAACATTTACCATCCAACCTGACAGAACTGGAGAGGATCTGCAAGGAGGAATGGCAGAGGATCCCCAAATCCAGGTGTGACAAACTTGTTGCATCTTTCCCAAAAAGACTCATGGCTGTATTAGATCAAAAGGGTGCTTCTACTAAATACTGAGCAAAGGGTCTGAATACTTAGGACCATGTGATATTTCAGTTTTTCCTTTTTAATAAATCTGCAAAAATGTCAACAATTCTGTGTTTTTCTGTCAATATGGGGTGCTGTGTGTACATTAATGAGGAAAAAAAATGAACTTAAATGATTTTAGCAAATGGCTGCAATATAACAAAGAGTGAAACATTTAAGGAGGTCTGAATACTTTCCGTACCCACTGTGAGTATGAAAAGTATTTTTTTTTTATATTAAACAAACTCAAGTATTTAAAGTAAAAGTACAAGTAAATGTAAAATACAAAAGGAGCAAAAAAATATTATTTTAAATTGTTCTATACACAGTTTGAGCAGCAAGATTGTTTTCAGTTTTAACTCTCTTACATTTTGTTTCTATGAATTAAAAAATGGCTAAATGTTTATTGTAATTTTTAAATATAAAAAATACTAATATATTAATTATACATTGAACGCTCATGTTAATTCATAGTGCATTATAACTAATGTAAGAGACAACTTTAAAATGTTAAAATGTAAATGTTGAAATTAAAAATGAACAATACTTTTATTAACCTTATTTAATGTTACAAATGGACTCTTATTGTAGTGTTATACAATACAGAATACAGTTTAAATATGCAACTTCGCTGGATAACGAATGCATAACAGCGAACAAATAGATATAAACTAATGCAAATGAATGGTAACAATCGTGACATTAAACAGTTGGTGTTTTTGTCACATTGTTTTAACCACTTGAGGTACTACTAATGTTAGCATCCTCTCAGCCTCGATGGTAAACTGTATGTTTGCATTAGTTTGCATTCATTTGCATTAGTTTATTGTATTGTTCATTTTTAATTTCAACATTTACATTTTAACATTTTAAAGTTGTCTCTTACATTAGTTATAATGCGCTGTTCTCCACTAATGCAGCATCTACTCAACAAACTAATTGCTTTATAATGATGTACTGTAGTATACACTGTATAACATACCGTTTTGTTGTCCATTTTAAATCCGTTTTTGAAGTGTCCCGCTCTGTGCAGCACGCAGCCTCATGTCAAGTGTCAAAACAAACTCTATGAGGCACCAGTGATAGTTTTATTTCACCTCTAGAGGCTGCTCTCGTACTGTATAATGACAGTGAACTCTTCTCAGCCGCTCCAGCAACGGACGCAACCCGGAAAATGAAATCAACCGCGGTTGTGCAAGCACTTGTTTGCACATGCTTGCTTGCAGTCTGTGTTCTTCCGACTTTATTTTGTAGTAAGTAACGAAAATGCAAACTCAAGTAAAGTACAGATTCTCCCAAAAAATACTTAAGTACTGTAACGAAGTATTATTACTTCGTTACATTACACCACTGTTCGAATCAGTGGTTCCGAGTACTGCCATAAGTGTTTCGAAACATTTAGAAATTTCAATGATTCACGTGACTTTGGCAGTTTGATACACGCTCTGATCCACTGATTTGAAACAAAAGATTCGTAAAGCTTCAAAGCTTCATGAAGCAGTGTTTTGAAATCACCCATCACTAGATATTGTTGAATAAAGTTGTTATTTCGTTTTTTTTGGCTCACAAAAAGTATTCTCGTCACTTCATAACATCAATGTTGAACCACTGTAGTCACATGAACTGTTTTAAATATGTCTTTAGTTCCTTTCTGGGCATTGAAAATCTAAATTAACTTGCTGTCAGTGCAGGCCTCACTGAGTCACTGGATTTTATCAAAAATATCTTAATTTGTGTTCCGAAGATGAACAAAGGTCTTACGGGTGTGGAACGGCATGAGCGTGAGTAATTAATGACAGGATTTTTATTTTTGGGTGAATTAACCCTTTTTGGTGTCCTTGTTACACATGTTACATGTAATAACTATTGTAATTACTATAAATTGTGCATAATTACATGCAACCAACCCTAAACCACACACCAACCTAATCCTAACTCTATGGTAACTACAAGTAGTTAATTCTTATTACTCAGTACTTAAATGTATAATTACACTAACACAGACACCTTAAAATAAAGTGTAACCGGGTTTTTGAATGATCTTAAAACCAAGTTAAAACCATAAAAAAACATGAACACAATGTTTAACAAAATAAACATTAGCTGAAATCAAATAAAATATAAAAAAGAACTTTAAAAAATAAATGCATTTTTATATAAAACTTAATATGAAAAGTATTAAAATACTGTAACTAATACTAATTAACAAAAAATAAATAGAAATTATATAGACATACTGTTACGTAGCGGGACTCATGGTAAGATCCATATGCAAGCTTTTATTTACAGTGGTAAGCGTGGTCGTACAGGCAGGGTCAAAACAGGAACAAACAGGAACAGTGAGGAACAGGCAGAGTCGTAGTCAAGGGACAGGCAAAGATCAGGACAGGCAGCAACAGGTCAAAAACAAGAAACAGGCAGGAACGATAACAGACAGGCAGACAGGGAAAAAACGCTCGGAATTGTCACAGGGTGAATCACGACTTCGCGGTGAGGTGGTGTGTGTATGAGTCCTTTATAGTCCTGTTAATGTACTGCAGCTGGGTGTGGTGATCAGTGATTAGTGTGAAGTGTGTGCAGGTGAGTGGCAGAGAGGATGATGGGAGATGTAGTCCGGGGAGTGACAGGAACAGACGGTGATCGTTACATAACGCGGGGGTGGGTGCATTGGAGATCTAACGGGAGATGGGGACGGAATCTCCAATGCAGCCCCAGGGACTCAGGCAGCCACGGCGGGTCAGGTGCCTCGGGCAGCCACGGCGGGTCAGGTGGCTCGGCCAGCCACGGCGGGTCAGGTGGCTCAGGCGACCACGGCAGGTCAGGTGGCTCGGCGGCCACGGCAGGTCAGGTGGCTCGGGCGGCCACGGCAGGTCAGGTGGCTTGGGCGGCCACGGCAGGTCAGGTGGCTTGGGCGGCCATTGCAGGTCAGGTGGCTCGGGCGGCCACGGCAGGTCAGGTGGCTTGGGCAACCACTGCGGGACAGAGTCCATAGATGACCACGGCGGGTCAGAGTCAATAAATGTCCATAGTGGACCCCAGTCCATGGGTGGCCATGACGGTACAAAGGCCGATGACGGCAGTGGCCGGGCAGGCAGTGGCCGGGCAGGGTCCCCACCCACAAGCTCCCCACCCTCAGGCACACTGCCCCCCCCAAAAAGTTCTTGGGGATTTTAGCGGGGCCCGTCGCAGGTTCGTGGGCAAGGAGTTCATGTGGCGCCGGCAGGGCCAGGCGTGTGGGTGAAGCCGGCAGGGCGAGGAGCTCAGGTGGCGCCGGCAAGGCGAGGAGCCCAGGTGGCGCCGGCAGGGCGAGAAGCACAGGTGGCGCCGGCAGGGCAAGAAGCACAGGTGGCGCCGGCAGGGCAAGAAGCACAGGTGGCGCCGGCAGGGCAAGAAGCACAGGTGGCGCCGGCAGGGCAAGGAGCACAGGTGGCGCCGGCAGAGCGAGGAGCACAGGTGGCGCCGGCAGGGCGAGGAGCACAGGTGGCGCCGGCAGGGCAAGAAGCACAGGTGGCGCCGGCAGGGCAAGAAGCACAGGTGGCGCCGGCAGGGCAAGAAGCACAGGTGGCGCCGGCAGAGCGAGGAGCTTGGGTGGTGCTGGCAGACCGAGGAGCTCGGGTGGCGCCGGCAGGACAAGACGCTTGGACGTAAGAGGGGAAAGAACAGAAGGAGCCTTCTTCCTCCTCCTCCTCCTCTTCCGAGGATGAGGCGATGGTTCACCGACTGGAGCGGTTTCTGGAGCAGACTCACTGGCTGAAGCGGGTTCTGGGGTGGACTCCATGGCTGGAACGCCCCCTACCTCCGTGAGCACCGAAGGGGCGGCCATCTTGCCCGTAGGCACTGGCAAAGCAGCCATCTTGTCCATCGCGTCCAGGGCGCTTGAGTCCATGGCGACTGGCTTGAGCGTTGCAACCGGCGAACTTGAGAGCGTTGCAAGCGAACTGAGAGCGTTGCAATAGACGAACTTGAGAGCGTTGCAATAGACGAACTTGAGAGCGTTGCAATAGGACGAACTTGAGAGCGTAGCGACCGGCTGGCTTGGGTGCGAAGCGGCCACCGGGCTTGGGAGCGAAGCGGCCGGCAGAGGCTTGGGAATGCCAGCCACTCGTGCTGAAGTCAGCGGAGGATCAGCCACACTGGAACGTAGTCCTCTGCGCCCTTGGATAGATCCAGAGACGTGACGTGACACTGCACGGTCAGCTGAGACGTGACGTGACTCTGGGCGATCAGCGGAGACGTGACGTGACTCTGGGCGATCAGCGGAGACGTGACGTGACTCTGGGCGATCAGCGGAGACGTGACGTGACTCTGGGCGATCAGCGGAGACGTGACGTGACTCTGGGCGATCAGCGGAGACGTGACGTGACTCATGGAGATCAGCTGGGACATAGACTGGTGTTGTTGTAATGGTAGCCGCCATTTTGTGAATGTTCTTTGATGCGGCGTCCATTACGTGATCAAGCATGGTGTCGCGTTCTTCTGCGACACCCACAGTAAAGGGAGATCCGCTCAGTAGTAAAGCCTGTTCAATATAACATTCCAATGTCCCGTCGGGCTGATGAAATGGCATGAAGGAACTGAGCGGATCAGATAGTCCACCGCGAAAAAATATCATGAGGCACTCCTCATTAAAACAAGTTAACGGTGCCAGTTCAATAAAGTCCATGACATATTCCTCAATGGATCTGTCTCCCTGACGGAGACCTATTAGCTGAGCCGATGGGTTCATATTAGAGGTGACAGAAACACTCACGGTAGCTGCTGGATCTTGGTGTGGCGAAGTCTTCTGTTACGTAGCGGGACTCATGGTAAGATCCATATGCAAGCTTTTATTTACAGTGGTAAGCGTGGTCGTACAGGCAGGGTCAAAACAGGAACAAACAGGAACAGTGAGGAACAGGCAGAGTCGTAGTCAAGGGACAGGCAAAGATCAGGACAGGCAGCAACAGGTCAAAAACAAGAAACAGGCAGGAACGATAACAGACAGGCAGACAGGGAAAAAACGCTCGGAATTGTCACAGGGTGAATCAACGACTTCGCGGTGAGGTGGTGTGTGTATGAGTCCTTTATAGTCCTGTTAATGTAGCTGCAGCTGGGTGTGGTGATTCAGTGTGAGTGATTGTGAAGTGAGTGCAGGTGAGTGGCAGAGAGGATGATGGGAGATGTAGTCCGGGGAGTGACAGGAACAGACGGTGATCGTTACACATACACTACCATTCAAAATTGGACCAAAAATATAGTTATGTTGTAAAATATTATTACAATTTTAAATAACTTTTTTATACATGCATATATTAAAATATAATTTATTCCTGTGATCAAAGCTGAATTTTCAGCATCATTACTCTAATCCTTCGGAAATCATTCTAATTGCTGCTCAAGAAACATTTCTGATTATTATCAATGTTCTGTTTCATATTTTTGCAGAAACTGTGTTGCATTTCCCCCCCCCCCCCCCCCCCAGGATTGAATAGAAAGTTCAAAAGAACAGCATTTATTTGAAACATAAATCTTTGGTAAAATTATAAATGTCTTTACTGTCACTTTTGATCACATTGATCCTTATGGAATAAACTTATTTTTGTGAAAAGGTGAACTATTTCTTACACAGAAATCACAGAGGTTAATTAGATTCTGGTTTGCTTCCATTTGCATGAAAGTTATCAAAATTTTAAAACATGTTTGCTGATATTGTTTGTTCAATCTGAAAGAACCTCTTAGAAGTTCAACAGTCTCTAACTACAGCGAAAACAAACAGATTTGTCTTTTGAATATCTGCAGCATACAGGAAAGATGTCACACCTGAAATGATGTTTTCGTTCATGTGTCATGTACAATAAAAATGCTGGTTAAATCTCCCACAGTTATCCAGCATTTGTGTGTCTTCATTACATGCTTGAGATATTATAGAGCAGATATTTATTCATCTCTATCTTTTCATTCAGCAATAACTCATGAAGATGTCTTCCGTACTAATGGCGTTCTATTTTCCCGAGCACACACCTCTCCCTCAAATACAAAACAGCTTCTCATGAAAAATGAGCATCTTTCATCAGTGGCTTTTGCGTTTAAATACATCAAGGAGATCCAAATTAATTCTCCACTGGATGGTCTGGGATAAATCTGCCCATTTACTTGATCACCTTGAAAGTGCTGGGGCACATGTGAAAATATATGAATGCAATAATGCATCTCGCATTCTGCTTTAGTAATGCATTTACATATTAAAATGATTTGCAGCCCCAAGCTGTAATTTCTTGTTGGACACACACACACAGATTATGTGTTGAAAAAGCATATTAGTTTTGCTTTTGGATTTTAATTTATTCTGCCTTCCAGCCTGGTTCAGACTAACCACAACAACCCTTCCCCCAAACACATCAACCACAGTGGCTAAATATTTCACAGCTTTCCTGCGGCCGTCATTACAGTATTCCTCCTTGCTTTCCAGTGAGAGATGAGATCTTCTGCCCTGGAATTTGTTTTAGTTTAGTTGCATTAAAAAATCTATTATTAAACAAACAGATAGATGCTGATACTTTAACGGTATTGGCAACATTTTTAGATTTAGATTAGTTGCTGTCAGGTAACACTAACATAAAAGTACAGAGATAAATTATAGCCCAGATTTGACATTCCCTTTAATGTCGGCATGAAATAGAAGTTGTGCTAGTCTTTTCTTCCCTATTGTGACGTATATCCGAGTGAAACGGCTTCTGGAACAAGAACAATTTTGTTCATGGGGAATTGACTGGATGGTTGTGGATTGCTATTGGTGGATCTCATGGGAGTGAGGTTGCCCCGCCCTCACCATCAGAGAAAAGAAGAGATGTCGCTGCAAAAGGAAGTGGAAGTTATTTTGATTTATTTTGATTGGAGTGAGTTGCTTCATAAATATGTATCAATAGCAGAGTTGTGTGTTTGTGCGTAAAAATGAGTTCAGTTAATTTCTTTTAAGAAATACAACAATCTTTAATAAAGTTACTCTGAGGTGTGCAATAAACTCTTAGTTCGACTCTCTAACCAGACCACAGAGGTTCCTCTTACATTATTATTTTTTACATTTCATTTCTCATTACTTTTTTCTCTTTTGTACAATATTTTTCATTATAATGACTGAATTCGCTTGCATCTTACAAGCTATTTGTTTTAGTTTTTAGCATGTTACTTTTTTCTTAATAAAGTAGTATAGATTCATAATTAAAGGGGTCATGAAATGGATTTTTTAAATTATTTTATGTTTCCTGAGGTGCACTTATAATGTTAATATGATTTTTACATCTATTTACATTTAGAAATAAATGGCTATTTTCTACCCTGATTTTGGCCCTCTGATTTGAACGCTCTGTTTGAAGGGGCGTGTCTGCTGTGAGACTTAAGTGTAAACGCCCACTGCTGTGATTGGCTGACATCTTTGCATTTGAAATAAGTATTAAATGTGGAATCCTCTCAAATACTTTTGCCACATTTTTACTATTACAGATGTAGAGATTAACGAATTGTAAAAAGTGTTGATTATTGCATTATATTTAGATCTATTCCCAACACATGGAAGGTTGCAGTGATTAAAGGGTTAGTTCACCCAAAAATGAAAATAATATCATTTATTACTCACCCTCATGCCGTTCCACACCCGTAAGACCTTCGTTAATCTTCGGAACACAAATTAAGATATTTTTGTTGAAATCTGATTGAGGCCAGTGAGGCCTCCATAGCCAGCAATGACATTTCCTCTCTCAAGATCCATTAATGTACTAAAAACATATTTAAATAAGTTCATGTGAGTACAGTGGTTCAATATTAATATTATAAAGCGACAAGAATATTTTTGGTGCGGCAAGAAAACAAAATAATGACTTATTTAGTGATGGCCGATTTCAAAACACTGCTTCAGGAGCTTCTTCTGTGTCGAATCATGATTAGGATCGCGTGTCAAACAGCCAAACTGCTGAAATCACGTGACTTTGGCACTCCGAACCGCTGATTCCACACACTGATTCATTTGTGCTCCGAAGCTTCCTGAAGCAGTGTTTTGAAATCGGCCATCACTATATAAGTCGTCGCACCAAAAATATTCTTGTCACTTTATAATATTAACTTTGAACCACTGTACTCACATGAACAGATTTAAATATATTTTTAGTACCTTTATGGATCTTGTGAGAGGAAGTGTCATTGCTCCCTATGCAGGCCTCACGGAGCCATCGGATTTCAACAAAAATATCTTAATTTGTGTTCAGAAGATTAACAAAGGTCTTACGGGTGTGGAACAACATGAGGGTGAGCAATTAATGACAGAATTTTCATTTTTGGGTGAACTAACCCTTTAATATTGAACAGATGACAGTCTGTATGTTGATCGCCTGAATTCAGTGATCTCATCATTGCAACGCAATTTCTGCACTCACACAAAATGTTTTCACCATAACTAACAATGCAAACACAAAATACAGAAAGAGACTCATTGTGTAGTGTAAGAGCTTCACTATAACAGGAGTTTTGGCAAGTGTCCTGAAAAACTTGTGCTGCGTGATCATCAGCTTCAGCCATTATAAAAGAGAGCGTTCTTTGAAGGAAAAATACTAGGATTATTCATTATCATTAGTTTATTAGTTCAGTCAGGCCACGTAGGCATAGTGCTGCGGTCAGCTGACGCGGGCAGCTGTCAAATCGCTCCAATCACTACCATTCTCCTATTAGACCGGGGACATATATATGTGGCATTACTGCTCAGTAAGTATGCTCAAACTGCTTGCAACCCTTCCTCCCTCCCTCCCCACTATAAGTATCAGCATATTATTGTGCACCTTCTGGCTGTCGTCTTCTTTCAGATTGTTTCAGATTACCAAGGCTTTCAAGTCCTAGCTGACATGGACCTCACTGCTGAGAGACACTCATCCTCATAGCCAAGCTTCAATATAGACGTCCCACTGCCACGTCTACATTTTAACACTGTTTCACTTTTAAAGACATTACTAAAGTGTCTTAAAGCGTCTGTATATCACCCAAGCTGATGGTTCCATGGGGGGATAATGCTAAAGCTCATGTATGTTCAATTAATTATGGAGCAAGAGCCCCCATAAGAAACCATATTGCCAAAGATAACTTGTGTTTCAAATTGCCAAAGTGGTCATGTCTGAAATGAATTTAAAGGGTTAGTTCACCCAAAAATGAAAATTCTGTCATTAATTACTCACCCTCATGTCGTTCCAAACCCGTAAGACCTTTGTTTATCTTTGGAACACAAATTAAGCTTTATGAATCTTTTGTTTCAAATCAGTGGTTTGTAGCATGTATCAAACTGCCAAAGTCACATGATTTCAGTAAACAAGGCTTCGTGACATCATAAGTGTTTCGAAATTTCAATGGTTCACCACTGGGGGCATGACTTTGGCAGTTTGATACATGCTCCAAACCACTGATTTGAAACAAAAGATTCGTAAAGCTTCGAAGCTTCATGAAGCAGTGTTTTGAAATCACCCATCATTAGATATTGTTGAATAAAGTCGTTATTTTGTTTTTTTGTTTGGCGCACAAAAAGTATTCTCGTCGCTTCATAAAATTAAGGTTGAGAACTGTTTTAAATATGTCTTTAGTAGCTTTCTGTGCATTGAAAGTGTTAATTATCTTGCTGGCAATGGAGGCCTCATTGAGCCATTGGATTTTATCAAAAATATCTTAATTTGTGTTCTGAAGATGAATGAAGGGCTTATGGGTGTGGAACGACATGAGGGTGAGTAGGGCTGCATGATATATCGCATGAGATTGTCACACGCATTTCGTCATTTAATAGACAGAACCGTAGATCACTGACAAGCTACGCAATATCGCGTTCATATCGCAGATGAATCGCCTTTGATAATGAACGCGATATTGCGTGGCTTGTCAGTGAACTGCGGCTCTGTCTATTAAATGCCGCTCCATTTGAAAGCAGGTGATGCCGATTTAGCGGTAATCAGGGAACCGGCTTTACTGACGAAATGCGCGTGACAGTCTCATGCGATATATCGTGCAGCCCTAAGGGTGAGTAATTAATGACAGAATTTTCATTTTTGGGTGAACTAACCCTTTTATAAACTGTCAGTACCGGTTTAAAAATGAAACACGTTACTTACAGTTTGCGGGGTCCTTGATGATTCCAGAACAGTTGGTACGGCCTGATCTTTGAGCAAAAGTTTTTGGGCAAAGCCAGTATCGTATTGCGACTTGTTCTCAAAACAGTTGCTGGTAAAATGTACAGTACATACATGCAACTAGGCTTACTTTAGATCCACTCGCTGCTCATCGACTTTGAAGTCGACGGGCAGCAACTAGCAACTAAAACTAACCGTTGTTAGGCTTGTACAAGATGCATCGGCACTGTGCAGACCGATCGGCGTATGACATCAAAGTACCGCGAGAGTGATTCAAAAGCATAAGGAGTCATATGCTCTCCAAACGCTCTTGCGGTACTTTGATGTCATACGCCGATCAGCCTGAGCAGCGCCAATGCATCTTGAACAAGCCTGTCTTGCTTAAAAGGCAGTCGTATGCAAATAATTGTGCCCCTGTGATGTCACATGCCACCTCGGTTCCAAACAAAGCTTTTTTTACAGCTTGATTAGGCCTATATAAATGCTTTTTTATTGATGATGAGGTGATGAGGTTGATGAACAAAGTTCACACAGCTAATATAACCCTCAAATGAATCTTTACAAAATGTTCGTCATGCATGCTGCATGCATGCTTCGGATCATGTGAGTATAGTATTTATTTGGATGTTTACATTTGATTCTGAATGAGTTTGAGGCTATGCTCCGTGGCTAACGGGCTAATGCTACACTGTTGGAGAGATTTATAAAGAATGAAGATGTGTTTATGAATTATACAGACTGCAAGTGTTTAAAAATGAAAATAGCGACGACTCTCTTGTCTCCGTGAATACAGTAAGAAACGATGGTAACTTTAACCACATTTAGCAACATGCTAACGAACATTTAGAAAGACAATTTACAAATATCACTAAAAATATTGTTATCATGGATTATGTCAGTTATTATCGCTCCATCTGCCATTTTTCGCTATTGTCCTTGCTTGCTTACCTAGTCTGATGATTCAGCTGTGCACATCCAGACGTCCTGCCCTTGTCTAAATGCCTTGAACATGGGCTGGCATATGCAAATATTGGGGGCGTACATATTAATAATCCCGACTGTTACTTAACAGTCGGTGTTATGTTGAGATTCGCCTGTTCTTCGGAAGTCTTTTAAACAAATGAGATTTATATAAGAAGGAGGAAACAATGGTGTTTGAGACTCACTGTATGTCATTTCCATGTACTGAACTCTTGTTATTCAACTATGCCAAGGTAAATTAAATTTTCCATTCGATGGCACCTTTAAGTTATGCAACTTTCAGAATGTTATCATGAAAGACCTCTTATATGCCAAAAGACCAAAGAAAATTTGATTTCTCATGTCATGAACCCTTTATTAGTAATCTCACATGTGTCTCCTCCGTCTGGTTAGATCTCAACAATATCTCAAAATGTTCTCCGATTTGCCAAGACAAGTCTGCTGTTAAAGGTCAGCGATCTCTCTATGAACATTTCTCATCAAATTCACCCAAGATCAAAAGATCTGAGCTGCTCTCCACATTCATTTTAGAGCTCTATACTCATTCTCTATGACAGCTTTTGACTCATTTGTGTCTATTTTTATTTCCCCAAAGGAATTTTAGGAGAAAAACATGAAACAAAGTACAAAGCAAGTCTCCTGAGATATGAAACGGCAACTTCAGTGTAATGAGATCTTTCTCTGACTTTTTTTTTTCTTGTTGAAAGCGTCACCAACTCGATGGCGATCATTGTTCTAAATGTATTTTCCTACTGTGGTCGTTTAGTCCCCAAATGGCCACACAGGTGTGAAACATGCAAATATTACCCAGGTACTACTGGGACGGGACTATATCGGTGTGTTTATTTAGTTGCTGACTACGAAAGAGAATCTGCAAGCGCTGTTATGTTTAGGAGAAATGATTACAGATGTACACACGCGCACACACACGAGTCTCAAGCGCATGTTCACATCACAAACGTGAAGCCGAGGCCCAGGTGGATTGGAAGCAAGCTGTTCTCCGCAGCCCCTCCCAGCCCAAATGCACACTCCCAGCATGCCGAGCTGTCAGCCAGGAATCTCTCATAATGAAGGCTAAAATATTTTATTCAGATTTATTAATTTGAAAATGAAGCGTGCCTGTCGGCAGAGGGACAGCTCTTCTCAATCTGTCATCTGTGAGCCGCACGCCGGTGACACCACCATACATTTGTCTTGTCGTATCTGACAGTCGGATTCTCCCGGGCGCTTCTCCGCCAGGGATCACCCAGGGATTTTTTGAGCGGAATAAAACACATTCCGACAAGGAACAGCCTCTTTATTAATGCAAATTAGTCCTGAAAAAACGCCGGCACCAGGCACTTGGCTTTAGACACCTGATTGTGTGTGTGTGTGTTTTAATAAAAGCAGTGAGTGAGTGACTGTGGGTTTGAGAGCTCCCACACAAATCTGCCACTCTCAGCTGTGACAGACCCCCAGAGCTACGGGGGGCTTATCTTACCAAAGCCCGTCCAGATACAAACCAACACAGCCGCCCACTGGGACACGTTCCCTCGCTGTTTTGACTGCTGTAAATTGGGTGGCCGGAAACAAACATTGGCATGAATTTTGCATTCATTTGTTTAAGGGTTGATAAGGATTTTTTCAAGAATAGCAGCCTTTTTTATTCATTGTGTCACTGCTTTGACATTTTTAAATTTAAGCCTTAAAAATGCTGGGTTGTTTCAACCCATGTTTGGGTCAAAATTTGACAAACCCAACTTTTGGTTTAAATTTTACAGTTTTATTCAACCGCTTACTCACATTTTCAAAACTTTTCACACAAATCCAAGAATTGCACACGCAAAATGCCTCATATCTCTAGCAAAATGAAGCACTGCATTCAAAATATCACAAACACATCTCAAAAGCAAACATTTGTCTTATGTTTGCAAACACCTTTGCCATAATATTCTATTTTTGGATATATCATATACACACAGTTATTCAAAACCTAAAGCTCTTCTTTCATGAGCTCCTATGTACATTTCTGTACAATACTGAAAGTAAATGGCAGAGAGATGTTGAAAAATTCACGGTAAACATGAAAGCAAGATTGCCTATTTATTTTTTTACTGTAAGCATTTGTGGTTGTGAATACAGTATTACACAGTACGAAAGAAAATAAATACATCAACCATGTGTAGTCGGACAGAAAAAATGGTTGTGTTTGAAAAAGGAAATCAAGATACTTCCTGTTAGATTTTTGTGTGTTACATAGTGAATTGTGTGTTGTGTTTTGAAAAAAGTGTCGAAGGCCGAGAATTAGTGTATGGTTTTGCAGATTTGGTGTGTGGTTCTAGTGTTTGAGTGTCAGAAATTGTGTGACAAATAAGGTTTTTGTGTGTAAGAAGTTGAAAAAAACTGTAATATAAATGCACCAATGCAGTCACACAAAAATGACATAATTGACCACCACAACTTTTTCCATCATGTTGAAAATCAATCAGTCAATCAGTGCTAAGAAAAGCATCTGTTGTGTTGTGCGTACTGGAGCGAAGGCTTCTTGCTTGGTCAACCAACTCCATGGCAGTTGAACAGCTCACTTATGGCTATATAACCTCAGATGGCCACAGAAACTAGTTTAGAAATAAAAGGTGAACTTTCCATGCAGTGTATGTGTGTTTGTGTGTGTTTGTGTGTGTGTGTGTGTAAAAGCTGAAAGGTGTGTGACATGTCTGTGTGTTGACCAAAGGGCAGAACTCTGTGTGTGTGGTTGAGTGACTCTGGCCTGGATGAGCACAGTCGAGTTGTTGCTTTCTTTCGTAGAGTGTCCTTTGACATTTATCTCTCCTCACCTGCTCCGTGATGAAGATTCAGAGTGATGTGTCTCTCTCTGCCTCTGTTTCTCTCTCACTGTTAAATTGTCCCACTTTTTCTTCTCCTCTGCCCCTCTTTTAGCCACTCTGTCTCTCTTGTGTTTCCACTAATGTTCTTTCTGTCTGTTTGCTTTTACATTTTTCATTCCCTCTCTCCTGCAACTTCATTTTGCCATCCAGTAGGTGGCGACAAGTGACAGTCTTTATGAGTGAATCATTAAATGATTCACTGAAATAATTCGTTAAAAACACTAATTAATTCAGGAACAAAATAAGTGACTGACTGCGTCAGATATCGCATAATTTCTTGAGTAAATTCTTATATTTAACAAGCAATTACTTCACAAAAAAGTATGTTATGACTGTGTAGAATGAATGTTATCTGATTTTCCACCAGTGTCACAAATCTTCTCCCATGGCCTCATGTGATGGTAAAGTGACACATTTTGTCACATATTGTCCTACTATATAGTAGGGAAGTATGCAATTTTGAATGCAGCCACTATCTTTATGGGTGAGTCATTGAATAATTCACCCCACCGATTCAATCAAAAACCCTGAATTCATTAAAAAATTAAACAATTACAGTCACTGAATCAATCATACAAATGTATATTGCTCATGTAATAATCAATGTTATTTATAAATTAATAGTAAATATTATTGAATGATTTCAACCTACAGTGTTGTTGAAAAAAATGTTTGTTTATTATAAAATCATGCCCCTTTTAAGTTATTTTGCTTTGGCCAAAGTGGCATGCATGCATTAAAATATTAACTAAACATATAGGATACTTGTAATTCATGAAACAATTAAAAGTATAGCTTAAAAAAAAAGTTTATTTTACCCAGTATTTTTTTTATTATTATTTAAAGCTGCTGTCCGTAACTTTTTTTGGTTAAAAATTATCCAAAATTAACGAGTTTGTTTGCCCATATAATCTTTAGGGTATTAGGTTAGCTAATTTGCTTGCTGTCCACTGAGGAGGGGCTCGATGAAGCATCTTCAACTCGAGCTCTGATACCCCCCCCCAGTGAATAAATATAGGATATGATTACATATGGCAAGGTACCTGAGGTGAAGGTGGAGTTTGGGGAGGTGGAGGAATGCTGGAACAGCTGAGACTGAAGAGAGGTAAGCAGCTGCTTATATACACTGGCTGTTGATTGGAAGATTAGATGGGCTCGCTCCTCCCTAAATTACGTTTAGGAACTTCACTAAATTTTTGAGCATGTACGTAACCAGCCAGTGTTCAAAACTATCTCCTTACCTTAGCCTGATTCACAACAGTAAGTTAAAATTCTTATTTTGGTCATACTTCCAAGATTACAATCTGTGATTCTGAAGTATAGTATCCACACCGATGTGGTGATTGACAGCAAACATTAGATTCAACCCACATAAAGATAATAATTCCGCAAACATCTGCAATTGCAGGTTTCAAACAGAGATGGCGACAAAGAGGCAAAATTACGGACTGCAGCTTTAAATATTGCCTGTTATTTTAGCAACTCCAGTTCAAATTCCAGGTATCAATTCAGTTAGGGCGCTGTCTTAGAATATCTTTGGGGAAAAATGCATTTACGTTTATTCAGTCTTTACTTTTTGTGTAATATGGAAAAATGGTTCAGCCACATTTGTAATCTGTATGACACAGCTGTAGAGGATTGAGCTTTCAACTTTTTTTTCAGCTTTTCTGCAAAATGTTAGTGTAATTACAGAGCTGACATTAGTTCATTAAACCTAAATTTAAAGAAATGTTCATCTGGCAGAGAGAGAGAGAGAGTGCTGGTGTTTCATCTTCTCTTCTGCCCTTTTTCAACCAGAATGCTCGTCCTGACTCTTTATAAACGGCCTTTAAAAGCCCTTTTTATGTTGTTGTTTTTCCCTCATACAGTTAATGGAACCATAATTTAATATTTTAATGCATGTTAATGTGTTGTTTAACCTTCTCTCCACAATCAAGTGTCTCTGAAAGGTTATCCTTGAACATGGGCCAGTTCAGACGCCGCTTAATAATAGTCTGTGAGAATCATCACTATCTAATAGAACTGCGCTTAACTGTACAGGTCTGTCTTGAAATGCATAGAGCAAGGGATGTTTTTTGTTGTGTGTTGTTTTTTCCTCATGATTGTTTTCTGTCACCCTTTAGATTGAAAACAGTTTAATATTATTTCATAACTGAATTGTAGTCCAGGAGTTGAAGTGAAATTTGAAATTTATCTCACTCTGTCCATGAGCTGTGAAAACAATACCTCTCTGTACACGTAAGTGCATAAGTGCATGTATGGAGCGTCTGATTGAATTTACTGAAGTACTTACATGTCTCAGAGGACACTTTTCCACTCTAGGACTTTTCATTTGTATCCTTGGCAGCTGTTTGTGTGTGTGTGCTGCAGAACATCAGCTTCATGAGTTCATTAGATTGTGAAATAGTTAAAGGGTCAAAGGTCAAAGGCAGTTCAGGCACGTTTTATGGCACTGGACAACAGATCCGCCGCTGACTTTAAAAGGCATGTCATTTTTAAAGTGGTTGTATCATAGAAAACAAATTTTTTTGTGTAATATACATGTTCAAAAGTTTAAGGTCAGTAAAATTTCTTTAAAGAAATTAATACTTTTATTCAGCAAGGAGGCATTAAATTGATCAAAAGTGACATTTATAATGTTACAAAAGATTTCAAATAAATGCTGTTATTTTGAACTTTCTATTCATCAAAGAATCCTGAAAAATAGTATAGTTTCCACAAAAATATAAAGCATCACAACTGTTTTTAGCATTGCAAATCAATGTTTTAGCACAGCAAATTAGCATATTAGAATGATTTCTGAAGGATCATGTGACACTGAAGACTGGAGTAATGATGCTGAAAATTCAGCTTTGATCACAAGAATACATTACATTTTACGATATATTCACATAGAAAACAGTTACTTTAAATTGTTCTAATGTATTTTACAATATTACTGCTTTTATGTATATATTTAAATATATATACAGTATAAATGGGTGTGTGGGTTTGAACTCACCTGTAGGTGAAGAGAGGAGGGCACAGGAGAAGAAGAGGAGAGGAGGAGGAGGACAGGAGTACAGATGGCTCACTAACATAACGAGGCTTGCAAATAAACAAGCTGTTGATTGATGTGATGGAGAACACGTGCAGCTGATGGAGACCGGACTGTGATCGCAGCAACCGAGATCCACAACAGATGAAGCAGAACCTCCCGAAGAGCTGAAGATGTTGAAGTCTCTCTCTTTCGCTCTGTGAGGCGGCATTGATGTGGCTCTGGGCCAGTGATTAGTATGTCTGCTGTAACACAGATCCTCTTTGTTCTCAGCTGTATTGATTCTTTCAGGCTCGTCTGTGGAGGCTCCACTGGCATGTTGCTCAGAGCGTCTCTGAGGTTTCTTGATGCCCTGAAACCTAAACGCTCATACCACAAGCGCCGACAATCTCTCACGAGTCTGTCTCTCTGTTTTACCTACAGTGTTCATTTCCATGTAGAGATATAAAGGAATAAAAGCAGTTCTTGTTTGACTTCTTAGATAGCGATTCTGACTCAACCAGACAATCTGTTTGGGCGACCAATGAAAGACCGGAGGAGTGTTCAGGAAACCTGTTTGAAAGTCATTATTGTGCAGTTGTGTCGAAGAAATTAAACGCTTTACCTTCAACAAATCAAATTCCTTATCTTATAGAGTTTAATAAGGTTTTGTAATTCATTGGTAATTTCCATGCCCAGAGATGTGGAATGGATCTTACCATGATAAAAATGTGTTAAAGTCAGAATGAAACGGAAGTTGTGCTAATCTTTTATTCCCTGTTGTGACACATGTCTGAGTGAAACAGCTTCTGGAATAAGAACAAATGTAGGGTGGGGCTTGATTTGCCCATGGGGAATTGATAGATGGTTGTGGTTTGCTATTGGTGGACTTCATGTGAGTGACAGGTTGCCCCGCCCTCATCATCAGAGAAGAGAAGAGATGTTGCTGCAAGAGGGAAGGAAAGTTATTTTGATTAAATATTACAAGGCACATTCATTTAAAAAAACATGATGTGCGCTGATTAATCATTTAGAATAAACACTGCAATATTCGGTAACACCTAGATTAGGGAAAACTATTAACTAGTTGCTTAGCATATTAGCCTACTAGCTTACTGGATGTTATGAGTATTTATAAAGCATATGTTAATGCCTTATTCTGCATAACCATATTCTACATCCCTTAATCCTCCTTGATACCTGAACATAACCACTATAACCACTACCATATGCTATCAAAAAGCAGTTATTAGGAGTTTACTGAGGGAAAAGTCCTAGTTAATAGTGAAAATAAGTTCCCTAATCTAAAGTGTTACAAAATATATATATATATATATATATATATATATATATATATATATATATAAAAGAATTGTCAATTCTGAATGCAATTTATGGCTGGCTTTCTGATTCTCTGGAAATCATAGCATCCTTCTGTTGAATTCCAGATTCTGTGTAGTCTTGTCTGGTCATAAATTAACATGAGTTTAGATGAATTTAGTTGTATTTTAAAATTCTTTAAAATTAGTAAATTATATCAAGTTAGTCAAAGTTCTATGAAAGTCACAAGTTTTCCGCTTTTTGTCTTTAAAACAGTTTTACATTTTTTTTTTTTTATTATCTTAGGAAAATGAATAGCAACAACAACAATAATATAGGCCTAGTTATATACATAAAATACAAATTAACACAAAATGCCAAGCAAACACTTTTATGCTACACACTAAGTGTACTAAAAAAAGTAACATAAAAGGGACCAAAAAAATAGAAAAATATTTGTCTCCTTAAAAATTCCAGGAATGGTCTCCAAATTTTAAAGAAGTGCTCAGGCTTCTGTCTCACTGAATCTACGTTCACACTGTCAGTTTTTGGGATTGACAACCGCATTTACTTACAGGTGAGTCTTGAAATGTCTCGTTCACACAGCAACTTACAGTAGTGTCTGGAACACTGTCTGTATGAACGTGCAACAAGTGTCAAGCCCGTATTCTTACTAGTAACTAGGGCTGGGCGATATATCGCATGCGATTGTCATGCGCATTTCGTCAGTAAAGCAGGTGATGGCGATTTAGCAGTAATCAGGGAACCGGCTTTACTGAGGAAATGCGCGTGACAATCGCATGCGATATATCGCCCAGCCCTACTAGTAACCATAATGACAGTGACCAATGTAAAATTAAAGATGGCGACGTCCATAAAACTGAAAAGTATCATCACTTTTGACATGTCAAGAGACTAATTGAACCGCGAGTTCATCCATCAAAACTTCATTAACCAACAGCAGCATGTAAACACGTGCTAGCCGGAGTCTTTAACCGTTGCACAGGCATGTTACATCCTTTGCGACGTCCCATGCATGACAGGGCATTTGAATTTGGAAAAGAAACACAAAGAAACACAACGGAGAACAGTGACTGGATCTAACACCTTCAGATGACACACAGCTCATATCTCTGTCGCTGTAAGTTACTGAAAGCGAAACCACACACAAAACACAGCAGAGGGCTCTCTCGCACTGTATGATGTGACAGACAACTAGTTGTTCTGCGCGGTTCCGTTCACACAGCGCGAATATTCAGAGAATACGGTTGTGAGTCCTGAAAATTTACGGGTGTGAGTTAGGCCACGTTCACACAGCAGCAGAATACGGTTGTCAGTCCTGTATTTGAGTCCTTATATGGTTGTGTTCAAACGCAGTACGGTTATTCACGGGAGTGACAACCGCATTCTATAACCGAACTCACACCTGTACACATTTGCAGGACTCACAACTGCATTCTCGGAATATTCGCGCTGTGTGAACGGAACAGGACTGCACGAGATATCGCAACGACGTGACACGCCTGTGCAGCGGTTAAAGACTCCTGCTAGTGTGTGTTTACATGCCACTGTTGGTTAATGAAGTTTTGATGGATGAACTCACGGTTCAGTTACTCTCTTGTCATGTGAAAAGTGATAATACTTCTCAGTTTTATGGACGTCGCCATCTTTAATATTACGTTGATCACTGTCGTCATAGTTACTAGTAAGAGAATACGGGCTTGACACTCCCTGCATGTTCATACAGACAGAGTTCCAAACGCTACTGAAAGTTGCTGTGTAAACGAGACATTTCAAGACTCACACCTGTAAGTAAATGCGGTTGTGAATTCCGTAGAATTCCTATAGAATAACACAAGACATGTCACTCGTATTGTTTTGAATGGGAGAAAGTGTAACGCGCAATATGGCGGAATAAGTCCCGCCATCCAAATAAGAGCCAATCGCCGACTGGTAAAGTCATCGCGTCACTGCAGCGGCCGTTAGAAGCACTGGTTTCTATAGAAACAGTCAGACGCGCGCCTCCGAAATGAGGCACGAGAGACGCGCATTTAGGACTGTGCATGCACATTAGCTTGATCCAGCCTAAAAAATACAGGGTTTTTTTGTCATGATTCGAGCGTTTGGAAAAAAAATTATGTGACAGTTGTTGTCAGAATTCATTGGTGATTTCAAATATGAAATTTAATCGAAAGCTTGGCAAACAGCTTTGGAGAATTTGATGTTTCCCCATTCAAAGAGAGCTGCATGATGCCCAGGATGCCCGAGAGGCGTTTCAAAGATGGCCGCCGAGTGAAATGACTTGTCTTAAAGGAACTTTGCCTATATGCTGCACTCGCGTGTCACGTCCTTTGCGACGTCTCGAGCATGAAACGGCATTTGAATTTGGAAAAGAAACACAAAACTGACGGGAGCCGCTCCGGTGGAGAACTGGATCTAACACCTTAAGATGACGCACAGCTCATCTCTCTGTCGCTGTAAGTTACCGAAAGTGAAACCACACACAAAACACCGGCTCTCTTGCACTGTATGACGTGAAAGACAACTAGTTGTCCAGTGCGGTTCTGTTCACACAGCGCGAAAATTCAGAGAATGCGGTTGTGAGTCCTGAGAATTTACGGGTGTGAGTTCAGTTATAAAATGCGGTTGTCACACCTGTAAACAAGCGTACTGTGTGTGAACGTAACCGTATTAAGGACTCAAATACAGGACTGACAACTGTATTCTGCTGCTGTGCGAATGTGTGTCTACAACCTGTTTTGGGTTCATTTTATGCCAGCAATATAGTAATTTTTAAACAATAGTTGGGTTAAATAAAACTGCCCAGCACGTTGGGCAAACATTTAACCCAACTGCTGGGTTTGTCCTTTTTCAACCCAACTTGGGTTGTTTTTAACCCAGCATTTTTTAGAGTGAACCTT
Source organism: Megalobrama amblycephala (assembly GCF_018812025.1). Lineage (NCBI taxonomy): Eukaryota > Metazoa > Chordata > Actinopteri > Cypriniformes > Xenocyprididae > Megalobrama > Megalobrama amblycephala. The sequence continues at coordinate 23,979,684 of NC_063051.1, forward strand.
TACCATTTTAAGATCCTAAAAAAATGCATGTGTAAAAACCCAATGGCAATAGACAGTTTATTAATATTTAAAAAATGTGGAACCAAATAGACTTCCATAAGTGTAAGTTCACAGAAATCAAATGATTGTCAGAAAAAAGAAACTCTATTGTTGTCACACTTCACACTTCCTTCAGGAACAGCCCTAAAACTTCCAGCAGTGTGAGCGGAATCTCCTCCTCGTGAGGAATGACCCGTGGCACCAGAGAGATCCACAGATCCACTGCACGACTTCATCGCTGTCAGCTTCAATTCACTCATGCCACCCACCACACACACACACACACACACACACACAAGTGTAATGGCGGTAGTGTGTGTGTGTTTGTGTGAAACAGCACAAATAGTGTGATTGCGGTGTGTGTAGAGTGAGGTTTTAAGTGATTACTGTAAAGCTCTTTCATTGATGAGAAATGTGATATATGATTTGGCATTAATTCATGTCTTTATTGATATGCAGCTGAAAATCCTCGATGCTGTCTTAAGTCGTATGTCAATAGCCATTCCTGGTTGTTCTTTTTATGGTATTAAAACTGTAAATTAGGATATTTTATTTATACAGGCCTGCATAGAATGCGCCCGCAGAATTCGGTACAAAGTCTTACACATATCCTTCACAAATTTACACACACCTTCCACATCGTGCATGTTTACTTTTATATATTAACATTTGACAATACTTTCAGCTCATTTTAACACGTTTACCCTATCCTGCAGAATTCCCTTTTGGGAACTGTTGGCATTTTGACTATATGATAGACAGATGATCCAGTGGTTTTCCATATGGAAGTAGCATGAGGAAAGCTTCTTCCCCCACTGTGGTGTTGTATTTGACATTGTGATCTGAAATGGACTCTGTTACTTTTAATAGCTGTGAATGTATGACATAGAATCACATTAGGGTGGCAATATTGTTTCTCATCATACACACTGAGACGAAACTATGAGTGTGGCTGCCACAAGCAAAATTGTATTGATATTCTGAGAGGTAATTTTACATAAATTAAATAGTTCAGTGGTTTCAAACTAGTTTGGTTTGCACCAAAATTGGATGCAAACTATTTTTCTTCTTCCTATTTATTTTGCTACACTCTTAGAAATAAAGAGTTTCAAAAATGCCATTTTTGGTTCCCCAAAGAACCTTTCAGTCAACAGTTCTTAAAAGAACCATTTTTTTTTCTTTGTGTGAAGAACAAAGCAAAAAACCCCACCTTTTGAGCAAAGGAAAGATTCCATACACTGTAAAAAAAAAAAAAAAAAAAAAAAAAATCCCAGTAAAATTTACAGTAACAAAAAATGGCAGCTGTGGTTGCCAGAACTTTACTGTAAAAAATACAGTAGCAACATTTTAGGCTTTATGGGACAGCACTTAGTTTACTGTCTATTTTACAGTTCAAAACCATGTAATTTAAAGGTAAGAACAAATGTAGGGTGGGGCTTGATTTTGTCCGTGGGGAATTGATTGGATGGTTGTGGTTTGCTGTTGGTGGATCTCATGTGAGTGACAGGTTGCCCCGCCCTCATCATCAGAGAAGAGAAAAGATGTCACTGCAAGAGGCAGGGGAAGTTATTTTGATTCAAGATTATGAGGCACATTTATTTAAAAAAAGGTGTATACCGATAAATCATTTATAATATATACTTCAAAAATGGTCCATTTCGATTTCATGGTGCTTTAACCCATATTTTAATGTTCAATGAATTGCTCACTTTAAAAGTGGTGTCTGAAAGCTTGTTAGATTGATCTGATGGGTGAATATGTTGTCGTGCGCTGGTCAGGACAGATGTTTGGACAGTGTGACCGTCTCTTATGCTACGTGAAAGATCTCTCAGGGATTGCTGTTACACTTGGCAGATGGCGAGATGCACATTACAGAGACGCCACCACAGTGCACACGCTGCTGCCTCTGCTTACCAGGTACAGAACTTTCCTTTTACAAATTTAAACAGAGAACAACCAGGGAACTGTCTGCAAAGTCATTCCAAATACATTCCAAGAAATCTGTCTATTAGCCAGAGGGTCACTGCTCAATTTGGAACAGGGAAACTAGCCTAAAGTGTCTTCCATTTATTTTTGCTCCGAGATTGCTGGATGTTCCTGGCTGAGTTAAGCAGGCATCTCTCAATCATACACACTGGATCCAGTGTGTGTGTGTAACCTCCCCCTCTTTCCCTGTGGCTGGAGCACTAGAGTGGATGCTTCAGACCTGGAAGGCACTTTTCAGCCTGGTCACACACACTGGGGCCCTGCTGCTTGGCTGCGCACCATGGGTCACCGGCTTACATTAGAAAAACCCAACCGAACACAGTCAAGCGTGCTGCTTGAACATACCTGACACAGTGCTGCACTGAGCATAAAAACAGATCGATGCACTACATGCTCAGACAAGACATTCATAATAAAATGCATAAAATTATTTTAGGATTGGATTTCACAAACACCTTGCTACTACTTAATTAAAAGAGGAAATCAGTATGAAAAATGTAATGATTCAACATTATTCACTGGGATTTCCTCGACTGCAGTGAAGGGTAGAATCATTCGATCGTTAATCCTGAATTAAGCACATTAACCGGGTAATAACTAAAATGAATGAAGGACAAGGTCGATTGTTTTGATTGGGAGTTTTACACCGCTGTGAAATATATCTATTCCTTGGCAGCAGGCTGGAAAATGAGATGGAGTCTTAGAGAGAAAATGGAGGTCTATCACTGGTCAAAGGGGAAAGTGAGACAGACCCTGAATGTCAGACTCAGTGATTTAACTCATGTTTGACACATTAATATATTCCACCATCTTGAATGTCCCTCATTTAAAAGTGTTTCTAACTCAAATGAATGAATGAATGAATGAATGACAAATAAAAAAGATATGGCATTTAGATTCTTTAAATATAGTTAATAAAGTTTTAATAATAATAGTTTACATATAATAATATATTATTATATAACTGTATATATATCAATTCATTATAAATATAGTATAATTTAGTAATCAAAATCTAAAAATATTTTATTAAAATATTATTTTATTTTACAATATATTGTTACAATTATTTGTAATATGCTTTGTGTAATTAGCAAGCAAGCACTAGTTTCATAAAAACCTTAATGAAAAATCAGTTATTAAATCATTTTTTTATTTATTTGTGTATTATAATTTAATATATCAAAATTAATATTTATATAAATAAAAATTCTAAAAAAATTGTAACCATTATGAATTCATATATAATATATTTCATGTCCTTCATTTAGCTTTTTCTGATCATGCTAATGCTTTTAATAATACTTATTAAAAAATAATACAAATAATTATCAAATTATAATATATTATAATATACATTGATGTTAATAGTATATTATATTTTTTAATTATTAAGTTATATTATTAAATGTAATAATTAATTATATTAATGTAATTTTAATATATTTAATATTAATTTAATTATTTTAATAGCCAGCATTATTAATATTTGCATATTGGTCACACCCCCAAACATTTTTTAATCACAGAAAAGGCCAGGCATGTGTGCTATCAGAGATAGGCTATTAACAAAAAACACATGTGCAGCGGACAAACATGAAGAGCTGCCTCTCAGGAGGGCACGAAGGCGCGTTCCCGCTTTTCATCTCCCCTGCCCAATGATTGACGTGCACTGAGAGACATACGGAGGCGGGGCTGCATGGTCCCTGCGTCCAATCAAGATGCGCGGGCGGGGCCACAAGCATCGCAGAGTCTCTGAGCGCTGAGAGTGCTACAATGTAACAAAAGCAGCGGGATGAAACAGTGAAATAACGCGCGAGTGTATGAAGCGCTGCGTTCACGCGGGACCTGATTAATAACACACACTCACACACATACACACACACACACACTGGTGAGTTTAGTGGTTAAAGGGCTGGTAGTGTCTCGGACTGTGAGTGAGCTCAGGAGGACTGTGCTTACAGATTGCCAAGAGAGTACCAGAGGAATCTTCGCCGCAGCTGGACCGGAGAGCGACCGGAGGACCAGAGCGGGCCGACATGGACGAGCAGCCGCGCCTGATGCACGCTCATGCGGCCGTGGGGATGAGCGGACACCCCGGCCTGTCTCAGCACATCCCGGACAACACCGGAGCGACTGACGGAGACGGAAGGAAGCAGGACATTGGAGACATTTTACAACAGATCATGACCATCACTGACCAGAGTCTGGACGAGGCGCAGGCCAGGTGAGCTGTCACTCATCACATCCAAAGATCTGGAATATTCATATTGACTTTCATCTTCAAGACGCCAATGACACTTGACTGATTGATTAGAGAATAAAATAAAATACACTCAACAAACAATATTCATTAAATTAATTAAATAATTTCAAAAGCATATCCATAATAATAATAAAAAAATTATACCATGCACTACTTTTATATAAATCTATATTAATAATTTAAATATATAAATGAAAAATGTGTATAACAATAAAACATTTGTACATTTATTTGTATATATTAGTTATAAAACATTATTTACGTTACATATACATATTTTGTTTAGTAATATAGCTATTTTAGTTCATGACTTTACAACACATTTAGCAAGCTAATTAAAGATAAAGTTCCAAAAATATTTAATTAACCTAATTATAAGCATACCTTAAAATATATACTGTCAAATTATGATAAATACCATACAATGCTACAGTTATTGTTACAACTGTAAACTCTTAATAAATGAATATGAGATATTTTCTGTCATTTTGCTCTGTGATGTTAGTTGGCATCTAAGCTTCTTTTTACTTATCAAGTGGAAAACCAAAAACAATTCTGTTGTAGTAACAATATCTGTGGGATTTTGGCAGAAAAAAATGTTACTAATACTATAACAAAGGAATATAGTTTAGATGTTTGACATTTTTATAATAATTTGCAATGAGCCAATGTTTTCATGCATATCAGGAATTATTGACAAGTAGGCATCCAGAAATGGACTGATAACACGATCGCTGTTGTCAGTGTGTCCAAACACATGTGGTGTGTAGTGACAGACATCAGTGTATTTTTCTGACATGCAGTGCTCATTTTTTGTCAATAGAAATGAAAGAGATGCCAAGATAGAATTTGACAGACAGCACCGAGACTCGTATCGCACATCTGATCGTGTCCCTTTAGGATGAATATGGTCAGAACGGAGGTTCTTAATTCACATTTTTCTCTTTCTGTATTTTTCAGTGTTACGATTGTTATCAATTAACAGTTTAAAAATGTAATCACCCCACAACCATTGCTAAATGAATATGTTAATTATTCATAGATTGTAAAAAAAAAATATCACAAGAGTTTTTCTTTTGTCAAATCAACTTAGATGATTAATTCGGTTCAGATAACATAATATTTTGAGTTTCTGTTGATTAAACCAATCGCCTTCATTGTATTAACTCAAATTTTTAATTTCAATGAACTCAAAATTTTAAGGCAACCAGGTAACTTACTTTTTTTAAGTTAAACCAACAATCCTTTTTTACCAGTGTTGAGTACTTTTGCATATGCATGTGTTTAATAAAAACGTACAGTAAAGATGTTCAATAATTATATCATTTTAAAGTATTTTAGAGTTGTTACAGTACATGCAAATCTATGAATTATTAATTGCTGAAATAATGCTAGTTGCTAATGGAATTTTGTTCATATTATGCGTAAGCATAAATATGTTAAACAGAGACTGTAATGAGCTGGCTAATGGTCAATATGTGCTTTTCATTTCACCATGATCACTTCACGTTCAGGCAACAGGCAGATAAATAACTCTTTACTAGCATAGTGAAATATTGGGCTGTTCAGACGCTCACCGCGGCCTTGTGTTGTGTTTCAGAAAACATGCACTCAACTGCCACAGAATGAAGCCAGCGCTCTTCAACGTCCTGTGTGAGATCAAAGAAAAAACAGGCAAGTGATATTATTTGATAAATAACACCCTGTTTGAGTAGACAAATTTTTTAAAAAGGCTGGACATCAGCTGCATTAGTATTGCAGCGTCTGGTCAACATTGTGAAAGAAACATTTTGTATTTTAAGGGTTTGCACATGTGGTGACATATTTAGTTATGTAAATATTTTCAATAACAGCTTAAAAGATAAAGTGTTGTGCTGTTTTTCTACATTGTGCACTGGATGTAGATGTTTTAGTGTGTGGATTTCAGTCGGTAAATGTGGTTTTGTGGCGATCCTAGTGAGGAAATGAAGAAAAACGTTCAGCTTCTTTGACCTCTCGCTCCTAAATCATCTTTACAACTCTTGCACTGCACCAGTCTTCTTTTATTGTGCAGCTAAGGTTTGGTTAGAAAGTGCAGGATTCAATTTCAAACCGTCATAAGTTGTTTAGCTGAAATGTTTATTTTGTTGTGTTTGGTTAAAGCGATGAATGAATGTTGTGTTTGTGCATTTTTGGAGGGAAAGCTCGTTTAATTTTGTGGCGTCATTTTGGAGCCATCGCAATGATTAAAAACATCGTAGATGTAACAGTAGACGTTTTGCTGCCGAGAAAAGGGTGGAAAGTGACGTTTGCGGTCTGTTTTCTGCCCTGGCGTGTCGAGAGCAGACTGGCTGCAGTGTCTCGTCCTCCTTGAGCCGGGAACTACGAAGGATTTGTGCTGGAGAGATATTGAGACGCTATCGCTCTGCGGTTTGATGTGGAAACGGTTCCAGCGTGTTTCACAGTCATTAGTGCGTGTAATAAAAAGGACTAGATGAAGGATAAAGCAGATTTCTTTATCATTATCTCTCTGACTGCTCTGTTCCAGCTGTGAGGCCGTGGGTGGTTCTCATCTCTGTTTATTCTGTCTCTGCGATGGTTGGCTATGATGTTTTCATTGAGTTCGGGCCCCGAGCACGGGCGGGGGTGTTTCTGCGGCCTGCTGCTCCGCTCCTGCTAAGCGTCCGAGAGGGGAGTGACACAGTTATGCGTGGAGTTTTACTCCCCGCCGTTTCTTGTTCTGTTTGTTTTTCTTTTTCGAGTTCATGCAGAGTTCGAGCTCAAACGGAACGCCGGACGATGCGGACGTATCCCAGACTGCTCTGCTCCTCTTTGCCCTTTATCTGCGAAAATATGAAAGGCCAAAACGTGGGCCGTGAGCTCTTGAAGACGGCACAGGTCGAAATGACACGGCGCGAGGTTCTAAGTCTTTAGATGTGACGTTTGCTTGTTCTGTGGTAGCATAAGAAGGTTTTCGGCCCACTTCTGCTGCCTCTTTGAACTTCAACATGGATGAAGTTCAAAGATCTTTTCAGCAATTTTAGCTGGGTTAAAACATTGGTCTTGTCTAAAAGTGTTTTGGATTTTGAAAGTATACCATCAATTTGAGTTTGTTCTTTGCTCATTCACTGTTTTAAATGACTGAAAATACTGAATTGCGGTGTTCTTTTGTGTACAGTGGTTAACTTTATTTGTTTTGAAGTCATGTAGGAATCAAAATTGCTCTTGAGAATTGTTTTGACATCAGTGGAGATGTTGGTTCATTGGCAAAAGCATGCAGGAGTGATGTTTGAATCGGTGTATATTTTAATGGAGAACTGTAAAGCTAGTGCAATAAAATATAATTGCCTTAAATTTAACTTTTGAGCACTGCTTTGTAATATTGAAATTTCTTTTTGTAGTTTTTTTTGCATAATATTGGTGAATAAGAAAAAAGTAAAAGATTGTCTCTGTGATTGTTTCCTTTTAAACTTATTAGTAATTGCATATTCTTTATTCCATCATATTCTATTACCATAGTGATTATTGAAACCTGACTAGTAGTAATGTCAGCTCAGTTACAGTTTATTTTGCATTTTAATAATTTATTACTCTTAAGGCGAGACACTACAGGCAAAAACACTTTTTCATGCATCTGTCAATTTTGAGATTTTGGGTTTTTTGGCTTTTCATAAAGTGTTTTTTTTTTTTTTTCAGACTAGTGGAAAGAAAACATCCAAAATACACTTTTAAAGAGTATCTTTAATAGCACTTCATCTATTTGCGTCTGTAGATTTCAATTACAGTAAATATCTTTAAAAGCTGTTTTCTCCTGCTCTGAGTCAGAAATCTTCACTTCAGCAGAGCATACATACACCAAACTTTACAGTTTTATTCCTATCTGTATTCTGAAGGTTTTCACAGAGGGGTTTGTACATAAATAATGTGCCTGATTTTATACAACATTTTATTCCTAAAAAAAAATAGTGAAAATTATTATAATTTTTTTTGGCTGTTGGCAGTATTTTCTGATTTATGGATAAAAAGAGATATCAAAAATCCTCTCTGTAAAAAACTTTGACTCTAACAATGAAAATGAATGCATATTTAAACATAACATTTCAGAAAACTTGTAATACAAAAAATGCTTGCAATTCTTAATGTACTCAATCAACAGGGGAATAATGGTGATATCTATTAGTTATTTTTTTACCCTGTTCACCTGGAGTGTCTTGCCTTAAAAACAAGATTTGTGTACTGTATATTCTCATTTTGAGGTACAGTGCTTTAGATAATTTTAAACAGGCTATTTCAGTGAGATTTAGGATTTGTTTGTTTTATCAAGCTAGTTAAAAAAGTTAAAGATATTAAAATATGTAGTCATGAGATTAAAGCTAAGCTTACTTTCTCCACATCACTGTTTTAATTTAAAAGTGTACTGTCGAATATATATATAACTTTTTAAGAAAAGCAATTTAGCAGTTCAAAAATTTGTTTTACAATGTTAACATAATGTCACAATTTAACAATGAGAAGGACTAAAGACCAGATTGTGTTTGGTAAAGTCTAAAGTAGTTATTATAGTTTCACAGCTGAAACATCCAATTTTTTTTTTAAAGCTCAAGATCACGTACAGTCCTGTCAGCAAATTGTATGTGTGTCTATAGTGTGTTTTTACAGTTCCTCCCAGTGTGCCAATTGACACCTGCAGGGGAGGACGCTGCCCTGGTTCACGACCTGACCTTTTGACCTTGCTGTGTTTTTACTGGGATATAACGGAACGTCGGACACAGAGGGAAATCTAAACACCCGCAGCGTTCTTCTGCGTGCAGGAGGAGGAAGGAACACTTTATTTTAGTCCGCACGTCTGAGACACAGCCGTATTTTCGTGGCGCTTTTCTCTACTCGCTTTCATTCCGCTCATATTTTCTTTCTCGTCTGAGGAATGTGACTCGTGTTTGTGTGTGTGTGTGTGTGTGTGCAAAAGGTTTGTGCATACGTGTGTGTGTGTGTGTTTGCATATAGGAGGATTTAGAGTCTTTGTGTACGTTTGTTTACACTGTGATATTTTTATGGTGTGTATTGTAGTTTAGACACCTTGTTAAAAATCACACTACACTTTTTATATTAATGCAGAGGGTCAGATTAATATTAATATTCAGATTAATAACACATTTAATTGATTGAATATTGATGTCTTTTATAATATTGTTGTTTTTGGCTTTTTATGAAAGCAGTAAACCACATGAGGAGGTTGTGTATTACCTTGACTGCATTTAAGGTGGTACTTGGTTGGTACACATTTACCATGGTAAAATGGCTGTAATTCAAGCTATGTTGTTTTCCGATCAAACAGCAAAATGGTACAAAAAATACAATTGTTCCTTTGTTTGCAGTTAAACTAATCGCTTTGGTAGCATAGAATGACTGTTTTTTTTTTTAAAGTGCACCACATGCATTCATTTTTAAAATGCAGTTTTATTATAATCAGTGATGAATTTTAAAACATGTTCCAAATAGAAATAGACCAATCCACTTGTTTACAATGGCAGTGTCTTGTCCGAGCGTCTGTGATCTTTGAAGCGTTCGGCACAGAATCATGTTGGAAAGACTCTGGCACCAAATGGCTTTCCAAAAATACACTCTCAAACAATTCCAGCCAGATCTGTTGGCTCACGCGGACCCGACACCACGCAAACTCTCGTTTCATTATTCTTCACAACGATATAACCCAGCCAGCACTTGAAAGGAGCAGTGCAAATATATCTCTTTTTTTTCCCCCTCTTTGGTTTCATCTCAGTGTCTCTGACACACGGAGACTCGTCTCAATGCGAGCGGAATTCTTGGATCTCTTGGAACTTCAGAAAGTTGTCAAGGCATCTAATTGCTGAATGTCAGAGTTTGTTCAGTGACACCACCTTGAACCTTCAGCTTTGACAAAGACACAGTAGCGGCGCTCTGCCGTTGAGGAGTACGAGGGTTTGTGCGCCTGTCAGAGATTTTACGTCGCATACGAATAGTCGTGAACTTCAGAAAGCTCCAAATGAAGCGCTAATGGAAGCTGTTTATGCACTCAGCGGCTTGTTTGTTGTTGTTGTTTTTACGTTATTTGTTGATTCTTTTCAGACGCTTTTCATATTTTCTTTTCGTAAACAAGTCATACCAAAAAAAAAAAAATAGGAATGGGTAATTTCGATTTTTTTTTTTCTTAGTGTCTCAAACTGATATTTTACATTGCGTACAGTACAAATAGTCATTCACTTCGGAAATCTTTGTTTCTTTTTCTTTTATTTATATGTGTCTTAATAGCTGATATTTATTTGTTGATTTATTTTATTTTAGCTAATATGTATTTTTTTTGTTTTAAATCAGTAAAATGCTTTATAAAAATAAAAAAGAAATTAAAGAGCTAATTTAGTTTTTGGTTTCAACACTGTATGCTTTTTTTTTTTATTGCAACCATCTGCAAGCCTATGACGACGATTGTAAATCTCAATCTTCTAAACATCTGTCAAATCGCACAGATCTTGACTTGCAGAGTTTTCTCTCTCTGCGAACCTCAACAAAAGGCTGGTTTTCTTGTGGCATGTGTTTAAACGGTGTAAGGTTTAGCGCCTGGGGGTTCGGGTGATGTAATGTTATTTTTTGATGGGTGAGAATGAGGTGAGCAGAGGGCAGGGCGGGAATATTTGACAGCGTTGAAACGAGCCAGAGATATGATTACTGCGAGCGCGTTCAGCACGGTGTTCTCTCGGTCCTGTGGGAAGCTCGACTCCTTGTGAACACACCATTGCACACAGTATACACTTCTATAGCTCATTACAGACGGAATAAATCATCTACGGCAGCTCAGTTTCAAACCAGCAGACAGACGTTCATTTAACACGTTTTAAGAGTGTATAACAATGACATGCTTGATGTCACAAAATAGATTCAAGAGAGTTACTGTTAGGGTGATATAAAACCACCTAATTTTGGTGGAATTTTGTGCAGTTTTCCTAAAATGCACAAATACTGTAGATGGGTTATTCTCAGAATAGCAACATACTACCTTACTATTTGTACTATTTATGAATAATATACTATAAAATTTTCTGTTTGCTTCGAATATGACCTGCCAAACTGTGCAGTATGCAGCACAGGATGTGCAACACTGCATCCTAAGATGTGATGCATTCTTTCTGTTTTAATATTTAATATTAGATCATCCAGGATTTTTTACATCTCTTTTTTGAGTGATCCGACTGCCGAAAGTTAAAACTCACAATGCAAAACACCTGTATTTATTTCAAAGATGATGGCTAGATGCCATTTACATGCAACATGAAGTGCAGAACACTACTGTTATGAAACATTTTTAATGAACTAATGCCCACTTTTTCACTTTCTAATGTGTATTAATTTTTAGAATAGTAGACGCTATACAGTGTGCACTGTGCAGTAAATTGAATTTGATTGGATACACATGCTATGACTTCACAAGAAAAGATATGGAATTGTTTTCTGCTTCCTTTTAAAAGTTTATTTTGCATGCACGATGGTTAGTTGCATTTTATTACTTGCATTTAGCATTGCTTTTCCAGATCTGACCCTTAGGCCTTCGATTCCGCACTAACTCCTGTTGAATAACACAAGCGTGTAGCATTTTTCTACGGATTCGTGCTTTCTGATAAACCCTCGGGTGTTTGATTCCTGAAGACAAACAAAGCAAGTCGTACTCTCCAGCAACAGCTGCCTGAAATCATTGTTTCTGTGTGCCGTCAATACGCTCTGACACACGACTGGCCTGGTCTCACTGCTAATATGTGCTGCTTTGTCTTTCATTCTGTTTTTTTTTTCTTTTCGTTTTTAAACATGCTGATGCAGCATCTCTGTGGAGTGCGAACAAGCAGGATATGAGAATCACATCTGTTGGACCGGCTCATCATCCTTCAAGCGGAAACGCTAAAGCCTAATCCAGCACATAATAGAGGCGCACTCACACTGACTGGCAGCGCGCGGCCGGCGTGGCGTTTTTTGGAACGACTCTGCCAGGCTTTTGCAGAAATGAGATTAGGCGAGCACGCAACAGCAGTTACGAAGAGATCTGTCATCGTTTTCTCTGAGTATACACTGGAGCACAATCACATTACCTTATGAATTATGCAAATTGTCAGTGTCCTAATTGAGATGTGTTAATCATATTAAGAGGCTTAATAGCTTGAATTTAACTGTGATGCTATTTGGTAATTAAGCACGACGGCGAGTTTGGGGTGCCGTTGATTGAGCTGCTTGTGGAAGATGATGTTGGAGTGCTTATAAGTCTGTCTGTGTGCCAGAATTGGAGATATTATACTTGGCCTTGAAAATATTCGTTCTTCTTTGAATATTCATTTCCTTCTTTTAACATTCTCAAGCTTCTCAAAAATACTATATTATATAAAAAATACTGGACTAAATTATTTTCATGACATTTGGTTCCATGTTTGGAATGTCTGCATCTTTAGAATAGCTGAAAGAGTCGTTAGCAGAACTATTAAGGAAGCAAAATCATTAAAACATTAAATTCCTTACTATGCTCTTTCCTAATATGGCAGAAACTAACATTTCAAACATTTTTTTTTTAAATCCTCTTCTTTATATGTGTATGTGCATTCAAAAGTTTGAGGTCGGTAAGATTTTTTTTTTTAAGAAATTAATATTTTTATTCAGCAAGGATGCATCAAATTGATCAAAAGTGGCAGTAAAGACATTTGCAAAACTCAAATATATATGTATTTCAAATAATTGCTGTTCTTATTCATCAGGGAATCGTGAAAAAAATTATCATGGTTTTCACAAAAATATGAAGCAGCACAACTGTTACCAACATTGATAATAATCAGAAATGTTTCTTGAGCAGCAAATCAGCATATTAGAATGATTTCTGAAGGATCATGTGACACTTAAGACTGGAATAATGATGCTGAAAATTAATCTTTGATCACAGGAATAAATTACATTTTACAATATATTCACATATAAAACAGTTATTTTAAATTGTAATAATATTTAACATTTTTACTGTATTTTTGATGAAATAAATGCAGCTTTGGTGAGCAGAAGAAACTTCTTTCAAAAACATTTTTAAAATCTTAAAGACCCAAAGTCTAAATAACAAGTTCATTGTGTACTACTGTAAATTTTAATCCATTATTTGTTGCAGGCCTGATATTTTCAATTCCTAATATATGATTTATCGGCCAGCCCTAGTGATTACAAAGGCAAAACCATTACAAATGGCAGTAGTTCAGCAGTAATAAACCCACACAAACTGAATGCGCCTCGTAAACTGCCTCAGAATCTGTTCTTTTGTCAATAGATCGTATCTTCTGCTCAAACGGGCTCTGCTCACAGAGATATGAATGACCGGCGTTCGCTCGCGCTAGCATCACATTAGACGAGATGGCGCTCTGTGCATTAGACTGAGACGCTGTGGCGATTTTATCTGCCCGTTTGCTTTGTGTCGCTCCTTCCCAACAGCTCATCGTAAAGCTGGTAGGTGGAGACACGGTCGGCCCTCCGTTACTGCCAGCTTTCTTGATATGTTACGACTTTAATCAAATCTGAAAATTTGTAATGCACATTAAAGTGAATGTGAAGTGCTTCTCTCAAGCGGCGTTGCCATACCAACCCCGGAGGAATCGTCTGTCTTTAATGCGCGGTTGGGAATCTCATTTCCTCCCCCCTCGCCATCACCGCCGCTACAGGCGGTCGGCACATAGAGAGAGGGAGACTAGAGGCCTCTCTCCACGTACTGGAAATGACACAAATTAATATACACTACTTAAACTAGACCAAGATTAATGGCTGCCTTTCGCTGCAGTTTAGTCCCACTGTCAGTTGCCGGGTGTTCCTTGGACAAAATCAACATTTATCCCACTTTTGCCCTGGGCTCTCAGGATGCAAGGATCTGAACCCCCGCCACGCTTTTCACCTCTCATCCAGCTCTTTCATACATCACCCTCTCTCTACATCCGCACCTCTTTCTAGCACGTCGCATTACAGACTTGATAGATTTCCTTTTTTATTTGCATCTGATAGTTAACTAGGTAAAACGCTGCATCTAACATATCAGTCTCTTGAAAGTGTGTGTGCGTGTGCCTTTTGTCATGTGGGATTGATTATATATGTTTAGAATCATGTTAAAAGGGTAGTTCACCCAAAAATTATCCCATAATTTACTCACCCTCAAGCCATCCTAAGTGTATATGACTTTCTTGCCGCTGAAGACAATCGGAGTTGTATTAAAAAATATCCTGGCTCTTCCCAGCTTCGTAAGGGGAGTGAATGGCGCCCGAGTTTTTGAAGCTCCAAAAAGCGCATCATCCATCATAAACATATGACTCCAGTGTGTTAATAAATGCCTTCTGAAGATTTCTAATTTGTGACCGCTGTTTTGTTTTGGTCTATCCTTGGTCTATCCTTTGGGTCAGAGGTCACTCTTCCACCGGAACTAGACTCACGTACGGCCATTGCCGGAAGCCAGTGATTATAGTTTATAAAATTGTAAATATGGATATTTTTCTTACATAAACTCATCGCTTCGCTTCACTTCAGAAGGCATTTATTAACCCCCTGGAGCCGTGTGGATTTCTTTTATGATGGATGGATGCACTTTTTTGGGCTTCAATCCCATTACAAAGCTGGGAAAAGCCAGGATATTTTTTTGAATATATCTCTGATTGTGTTCAGCTGAAAGAAGAAAGTCATATACACCTTGATGATGGCTTTAAGTCCGACTGTCTGTGGCAACTTTTCAAAAGTTCTTCTGCTCACCAAGGCTACCTTTATTTGAGCAAAAATACAGTAAAATCAGTAACATTGTGAAATATTGATACGATTTCAAATAGCTGTTTTCTATGAGAATATATTGTAAACTGTAATTTATTCCTGTGATGCAAAGCTGAATTTTCAGCATCATTACTCAGAACTCAAACAGTAATGTTACATTTTTCATGAAGTATGTTTTGAAGCTTTTCATTGAGTTTAAATTTTGTTGTCATAGTCAAAGTCATGAAATTTGATATTTATATGTTAAAAGTATGTGATAAGCTATTAAAATGACTTTGGAGTCAAGTTTTACAATGAGGCCCCTTTTTCGAGTTATTATTGGATTTTGATTGGTGTGGAATGATTTGAAGTCAAGAGAGATTTACACTGCAGGAAACTGTCTAAATATAACTAAAAAATGTATGAAACAATCAGCACTACTGCAAGCGTTTGGGGTCAGTATTTCAAATGAATGTCTTTTGAACTTTATATTCATTAAAGAACCTGAAAAAAGTATCACAGTTTCCACAAAAATATGAAGCAGCTCAACTGTTTTCAACATTAATAATAATCAGAAATATTTCTTGTGCATCAAATCAGCATATTAGAATGATTTCTGAAGGATCATGTGACACTGAAGAGTGGAGTAATGTTGAAAATTCAACTGTTTATATTCACATAGAAAACAGTTATTTTAAATTGTAATAATATTTCACACTATTACTGTGTTTTTGATCAAATAAATGCAGAATAGTGTTTCCAAAACATAAAAAAACGTACTAACCCAAAACGTTTGAACAGTAGTGTATATGAGTTGACCTCACTAATTGACCAAAATGGTTTGTTAAACCATTGTGACCCATATTTTGTTGCAACGTTGAACTGATGAATTCTGTGGTGTTATAATTTGATATAGAAATGATTGTTCCTGTGTGCTACCCCACAGAGATAAACCACCATCTCTCTCTCTTTCTCTCTCTCTCTCTCTCTCTCCTCCTGTATGAATTGCCTGGCTATGCAAATCGCTCATAATTAGACATGCTAATATATGGCAGTAATAAGCCACTGTCTGTCGTTATGTCTGCCAGTCTCTCCATTGTGTCCAGCAAAAAAATGTGTCTTTAAAATAACACTTCCCACAGTCCTCTGTCTTTCCCATAGACATGTCACAGCTTGCATAAAAACCATCAAACGATTCTCAATAATTGCCTCATTTATGCACATTTCACTATTTTTTCTTTTTTTTTAAATGTTAAGACAGTGATTCAAAATAAGCTGATATTTATGGATTAATGCTAGGCATTTTTTTCTTTTCTTTTTTGACTGTTTGTACATATATCGTTAACAATAGATCTATGGACACTTACACCAATTAGTGCACTAGTTCATTCATTGTGAAAATGTTTGGTCTCATGTGTCTCTTTTACCATCTTAAAATAGTCCCCTCGACACAGCGCTTGTGGCACGGAAATGTTTTTTTAAGGAAGCATGTGGAGCCTTGTGCCCCCTGAAAGGAAACAAATGTTTGGGAGAAGCAGAGAGCGGCGGTTTTGGCCGCTTTCCCAGCACAGACGCAAGTGCCATCACAGGCTCCGGAAGACTGAAGTTCCTTCTGCTCATGCAAGAAGCGGTGCCTTTCGAGCAGAACCGCATGCATAGTTGCATCATTTAATGTTGTTTAATGCTTGTTTAAGTTGACATTCTATAGTCCATAACCTCTTCTCACCTTGCTTACATACATGGAGATGAGCTATTTTCTCTCAGATCTTGCTGTGAAGTGCTTTGGAAAGCAGCAGTTATGCTCAGTTAAATCCTAGGGGTTTTTGGAAAATGGCGTTGTCGCTTTCTCAGCACTTTTGAAGTCAGCGTCCTCATGCAAACCTCTGTGCTTTCATGGGATGTGGAAGATGAAGCAGGTGCTTGTCATTTGAGTGGTCAACTAAGGACAGACGGCTGGCCGCTTTGTGTTATATGAAACTACAGCCTTTGATCAGCAGTTGTGAAATGTGTAAGTCTCCTTTCTACAAACTCTACAAAGAGATTCCTTCAAAGCAGTTTTTAAGGTACAAGATATGCAAGTTTTTCTTTTGGAGTATTTCAAGTCAGTTAAGTTGTGTTGCGTGTCGTCTTTCTTTGGCGTTTTCTGACTGGTGGCCCAGAATACAGGCATGAGTCATGTGGACTGAGATGAGCTGCTCTTCTCTGCTCCGTCATGCTTCATTTACCGCATCCAACACCGCCAAATTCAGCTCAAACAGAACCCTGCTTTATGACTGATGCGTTTGTAAATTCACTCGCCTAATGTAAATGCAAGCCAGATTTTGGGGCATCAATAAAAACTTTCCATTTGCTTCCAAGTTCGAACTCTGCAGGCGCATTCGCACTAGAGCTTTTGGTGGTTTTGTTTGTTGTCAGAGTTTAGTTCATTTTGTCTGTGTATGAATGCTGTTTTCTGAATGTGCGTCAGTAAAAATGTGCATAGAATGATCATTAGGGCCCAATTTACTAACAGTTTGCGCCATCGCAAACCCCATTTTGGCGTTAAAAAACTACTGTCGGGATTTACTAAAGACACACAATGCAAAATTAGCGCTGAAAAGGCGTGGACTGAGTTGACTGTGACGCAAAATTTATGGTAGAGTATTTAAATGAATCACGCAATGCGATTTACTAATGTTTGTGCTAGTCAATTTACTGGTATTTGCGCCATTATTTAACGCCCAAAAAAAGCATGTCTTAACCCATTTTGCGACATGGCTGCAATTGTTGCTGCTAGGAGGAGACACCGCAGAGAACAAAGAGTGCGTGGTAGAAGGGAGAAAATATTTTCCACTTGTATTAATTTTTTTGGAATGCCAAAGACGTTATCTGTATATTTCATGTAACAAGGTGCGCCTGTCAAGACCCGCACCTGATGAGCATCAGCTCTGCTTATTCGCAACCCAACGCTAATTTGCACTTCTTGGTAGATTGCGTTGATCATTATGTAAATGATTTGACTGCGTCTGTGTTCTTTAATTTGCGCGTCAGCAGTAGATCACGCGCAAAACTTGCCACTCCCATCGGCACATTTGTGGAATTGCGCTTTCACGCTAATTTGCCCCGTTTAGTAAATCTGGCTAGTTTCCGAATTGTTCCTACTAGCGATTTATAAATTGTCCATATGCACCAGTATATTTTTATATTTTTAGTTTTCACTTTAGTTTTATTTATGGCAACTAGCTGAAACAAAATAACTTAAGTTTTTTTAAATATTTTATTTCAATTTTGTTTCAAGTGACAGACATTTTTTTTTATATTGTTTTAGTTTTAGTTAACGGTAATAATCACAAAAAAAGTTGCACAAAAGTATGTGAATAAAGTTCTTAAATGTATCGTATTTTAATAGTTCATGTTTTCCTTTTCAGGAAATCATTAATTATAATTAATTAATGAATTAATTTCACTGATGCAATTATCAAAAAGCAGTTTAAATGTTTCTCGTTTGCGCATATAATGATATAAATGCTTATTTTGATTGCCTATTTATCTATTTATTACCTATTTTCATAATCAATGTTGGATTGTTTTAATTAGAGGTATATCAGCGCAAAAAAAAAAACAACAACAGTGAGTTTTTGGATTTATAAATCCTGATTTGTTCCTCACTTTTGATGTAACATGAAATCCATGGAATTTATGGATCAAATCCGATTGTAAATAAATGAAGCCCCAGATCCCAGTTCAATTGGTTGGTGTGATTTTAATGGTCCACAGTTGGTTGGTTCACTAACTTGCATAGGTGAAATGCCATCGACGAAGTGTAATGGATGTTTCTTAATTTCCATTTTTAGTCAATGTTATTGAATCTTTTGTGTGCAAAATGCATCAGACAACGTTTGGCGTTTGGAGTGTTTGGTGCTCATATCTGAGCCCGACGCTAGAGTATGAGAACCGCTCTAGAAATAAAAGTTCACAATAACTTCCAACATCTGCAGGATTATTCTGCTCATCTGAGAGCGGCTGCATTTGTAAGAGAACCAGACAGTATTCTTAATGAAAGTGCCAGTCAGCATTGTCATTATCTGCTCGTGCTCTGACTGAATTCATCAGACTGCTGATGGCTTTCTCCTGTTTACTTCTTGTGGTGTAGATCACCTCCAACTTCATCTCATGCAAGATAAAGGCTGGAGGTTAACGTAACCTTGATAAAACACTCATCTCGGTGAGATTCATGTGCTCAATCCATCTTCCACCATCATGTAGTATGAAAATGAAGCCGCCAAGAGCGACACAATACAGAGCAGTTAAATGGGCCATTTCAGATGTTTTGTGTAGCACACCGACTACGAAATCTCCCCCGACGTGCCTGTGCAGTCCATTTCCACCACTTTCAGTCGCCTCTTATCTTCTTTCCTCTCGTTACCCATCTCTCCTCTGCTGTAAACCCACCTCACCTCTTTTTTCCCCTCTTCTTTTCTATTCACAACCCATTTGTGTTGCCAGCCAGCAACACAAATTAGGAATATACAGCCTGGTGTCAAAACGAGCGCTCATAAAATATTAACAGCGTGTAGGAAATTTTACATGGCAACATTCTTTTTCATTTTCAGGTCTGTCAGCGCAAGCTGTGCTGCAGCTATTTGTGTGCTTGCATCTATTTTAATGCTGCTTATTTGGAGCCATTTTCCCACGCCATCTTTTTTATGTCTTTTCAGAGTCAAAGGTAGAGCATTTTAAAGACCTCCATTAATTCATATTTTTTTTGTCAGCGATTTCAACACTTTTGGACTAAATGTCTTGTTTAGCCAGACTTTATGCCAGTTGTCTATAGCCACTTTGCATTTTATTGCCTCTTTTGAGTACTAGAGGTTTGTTACTGCCATAGTAAAATGCAAAAATGCACATTAAACATGCACAATGGGAGGGTGTGCTTGCAATGCATTGGCCAAGCAACAATTTTTTCCTCATAAGCCATCATTGTAGCAGTTTGGAAACTTGTGAACCTCTGTGCCTTGATTCACAGAAACTGTCTTAAGCCAGCCAATCAGATTGGAGCTTTGCCACATTGAAAAATGTCTTTACATTTTTTAGCACAATATGCAAGATCTGTGATCATCAGGCTTTTTCCTATAAAACTTTAATGATTGTATAAAAGTGGTGTATATACTTGTCTCAAGACCTACAGTAGGTCTTGTCCAACTGTTGGATGATGATCATGCAGTAAAGAATATAGTTCCAAACTTTTATAACTTTCTGAAGACTTTACATGCAATTGCAACACATGTTCAAAAAGCACTATGAAATATAATTCAAATATCATAAAAGCAATCCTTAAAGGGTTAGTTCACCCAAAAATTCTGTCATTAATTACTCACCCTCATGTCGTTTTACACCCGTAAGACCTTCGTTCATCTTCAGAACACAAATTAAGATATTTTTGATAAAATCCTCAGTGAGGCCTCTATTGACAGAAAGATAATTGACACTTTCAAATGCCCAGAAAGATACTAAAGACATTTTTATGTATCAAACTGCCAAAGTCACGTGATTTCAGTAAACTTCGGCAGTTTGATATACGCTCCGAACCACTGATTCGAAACAAAAGATTTGTAAAGCTTCGAAGCTTCGTGAAGCAGTGTTTTGAACTCGGCCATCACTAGATATTGTTGAATAAAGTATTCTCGTCGCTTCATAACATTAAGGTTGAACCATTGTAGTCACATGAACTGTTTTAAATATGTCTTTAGTAACTTTCTGGGCATGTGAAAGTGTTAATTATCTTGCTGTCAATGAAGGCCTCATTGAGCCATCAGATTTTATCAAAAATATCTTAATTTGTGTTCCAAAGATGAACAAAGGTATTACGGGTGTGGAACAACATGAGGGTGAGTAATTAATGACAGAATTTTCATTTTTGGGTGAACTAACCCTTTAATACTGTATACTATATTCCAGGTGTTCTGAGGTCAGTGGCTTTGGGTAATTATGGTTTTGCTATGATTGTCATTCTTGCCAGTGAGCTGTTGACCAGTCACTAAGTTATTTACAAACCGGATCAGTGAATGAATCATTCAGACTGATTTTAGGAAAAACTGAATCAACAGGTACATTACAAAGTTCAGACTCAAAAGAATGATTTGTTCACAAATCGGACATGTTACTCATGATGGTGCCAGGGACAGAAAGCTGACGTATGACTTCAGAAGACTTGGATTCTTTTGGTTTTTGCATGAAAAATGAATATTTGATATGAAATATTTTGAATATTTATTGGCATTTTACATTTTAAAAATTATTAATTATAGTTATTATTATTATCATCAATGTTAAAAACAGTTTTTGCTGTTTAATGTTTCTGTGGAAACCATGATGCATTTTTTTCAGGATTCTTTGATAAGTAGAAAGAACAGCATTTATTTGTAATATAAATCTTTTGTTCAAATGTCTTTACTATCACTTTTGATCAATGTGTCCTTGCTGAATTAAAGTATTAATTCATTTTTTTATCTTACCCCAAACTTTTGAATGGTAATGTATCACTGTTTCCACAATAATATTAAGAAATGTTTCTTGAAAAATAAGCATATTAGAGTGATTTCTGAAGGATCACGTGACACTGAAGACTGTAATGATGCTGAAAATTCAGCTTTGCATCACAGGAATAAATTACATTTTACAATATATTCAAATAAAGAATAGTTATTTTAAATTGTAATAATATTTCACAATTTTACTGTATTTTTGATCAAATAAATACAGCCATGGTGAGCAGAGGAGACTTCTTTCTAAAACGTAAAAAAAAAAACTAGAATAGAATAGAATAGAAAAATTTATTCAAGGAGAGCAAAGCCGCTGTGTACGTGTGCACTGTAATTATTCCAAACTTTTGACCGGTAGTTATTTAGGCCTATTTAAAATCTGATTTTTAAAATTATACCATTCCTCCTTTTGTGTACCATGGAAGAAACTCTTGACATGAGGGTGAGTTAACCATGACAGCGAATTGTCATTTTTGGGTGAACTATCACATGCATTGCATTTAAATCACATTGTGAGCTAACCTATTTAACACATTAGTCTGGCCCGATTTATCTCCTGGTCTTCAGATGATGGATTCGGCGTCTCTTTATCTACATGCTTCATGACGCCTCTCTGAGTACGTCTGTCCAGGTGGGAGGGGATGAACCCTGAACTTTCCTTTTCATGGGATGACGCCAATAAAGAACGAGATGTCAATCATGCGCCACGGCTGTGGTGTGTTGGAGCCTGTCCAGCTGTCCTTCAGTCCCTCAAACCGTCACTCAACGTCCCACCATCCAGCCTCTCAACACCGGCGGCAGAATCTCAATGATGTTCTTAAGAAGTCACATTCCCTTTGATAGGACGTGAATTACGGCCGTCCTTAAGTAGGTGTTGAGGACCGCCGTGCTGACGGTACTTTTATTAATCAGCTCTGACACAATTCATTGTTATTCTTGTCCACTGACATGTCTCATTGTTTTGATTGGTCCTTCGCTGCCTGTTTTGCAACAGACGGGTGAAATTGAAAGAGCATCAAGTGGAAAAAGTCTCTCTGAATGTCTGTGATTTTTGGTCAGAAGCATGAAGAGCAGAACATTTAATTGGCGCTAAACCAGCACATTCGTTGTGTGCTGGATAACAAGTTGAAAATATAAGAACAAAAATGAACATATAAGTCAGGAATACAATTGTACAATATGATGTTTTGATACATTCATGCATTGATATTTGGTATATTAAGACTTTGATAAACTTTGATGCAAGAAGAATTATTGATTCTGATGTCCTTTATACAGCACAATGAACAATGTTGTTTTGTTTGTTGCACAGTTGGACCAAACGATGATTTCAAACAATAGACGGATTTACATCCACATGTTTTTTTTTAATTTTGCTGTATTGCTTACAAATATTTTTGAAAATCGTTATTATGACGTGCTGTTCGTTCAAGTCATTTTGGTCAGAATAAATTGGAAGTGTTGGGAAATGTCATTTTTATTGACATTTTTATTTTATTTTATTTAAAGCCCCAATTATTTTGGTTTTCTCCACCTTATTTTTAACATAAAAGAATGTTAAAAGAGCTTGTTATGCTGCTTTATATAGAGTGCAACTGTCATGTTAAAAACACAATTCATTTTCTCCATAGGAAAATTTTTTTTTAACGATAACCTTTAAATACAACCTTACTGTAAGCTACGAGGTTGTTAATCAATGTTTTTTGCTTCTGTTGAAGACATAAGCCCACATTATTTCAACTTAGTTTTAAAACTATTCATAAAAACTACATTACCCATGATGCTGTACAGAAAATTTGAGACAGTTGGAACAAGCAAAATGTGCCAAAAGATCTTGTTAGCCCCACTCACTCCCATGAAGCACCGCAAATGACGTAAAAAGTCTCCCTATACCCTCAAAATGCTTAAATAATGCTCCATTAAAAAAAAAAAAAAAATGATTATGTTGTTCACAATGCTTCATGGGATTGCAATTCTTTCCCTCAATAAAGCAGTTAAGTACACAGTCTTGTATCTTTATATTTTTGTCCGATTTTCAAATTCTTTTTTTGCTTCAAATCAAAGTTTGTAATGTTATGATTCACCTAGTAGCTGATTGGCTTGGTTCATAGCTTAAACCGCTTTAACGAAGACTTTTTTGAAATCGCTATGGGAGAAATGAATGGAAAAAAGAGTTCCGGAACCAACGCAGCTGAAAAAGTGGGTGGGCGCTGTTACACTCTATCGCAAACTAATGTTTAATGTTAAATGTTTTGTCATAATTACAAAAACACTGGTTAGTTTTACCATTTACTGCACTGCATTCTTCTAGTTATTTACTTATAGCGGCTAATGAATCGTAAGTCTCACACATTCACAGAAAATAGCTTACTTCCACGTTGCAAAATAAGGTAGATAATTAGCAAAATATAGTTTAGATCAAGGGTGCTCAATCCTGGAGATCCAGAGTTCAGATCCAACCCTGATCCATTACACCTGTCTGTAAATATCAAGTGCTCCTGAAGATCTTAATTAGCTGCTTAAGTTGTGTTTGATCAGGCTTGGAGCTGAACTTTGCAATAAGGTATATCTCCAGAAACAGGATTAACCACCCCTGGTTTAGATCTTTTACTTGATCTTCTTGAATGATAAAAAAAAACATCCTTAAGATATCATATTGGTGTGTGTTTATTCTGATCCGTTGAACTGGACGAGTTAATGAACAGAAACGTCTTCTATCACAAACTCCCCAAACACACTCGTAGCGGCGCACTAATGATGCAGTCGAGCTCAGGTAGCTGTCAGGCTGCTGTGATTAATTAAATCCAAAACTAGGCCAATTTGTCACTTTCTGTGGTGTGGTCGGATAAAGAGACTCGTGTTGCCATCTCTTCACTCTTCCATACGTTACTCCTTCAATATGCGGCCGGGAGATTTTTCATGACGTCTTAATTGCCGCATTGGAAGGGCTCAGCGAATGTGAAATTCCTTTTAAAACACGTCTAGTTGTCGGAGCAGCCAAGCCAAACACGCGTTGAACTGCCTGACCTACACCTAGAGGTGACTTTTTGCCAATATGACTTTTTGCCTAATAAATCAAGAGCCGACTCTTGATTTATTAGGAATGTGAATGAGACGGTTGGAGATATTCTTCTAAATGTCACAGCCGGTGCTGTTTGATCTCTTTGCTCATGTACAGTCGCTGTTAAATCTCCCTGTTAAATCTGTCAGCACTCAGTCCCGATTGCGATGTGCAAGCGTCATCCAGAAGGTCTCGTTGAAGAAAGACAGGTGTCTACTGTACACATCCGTCATTTTAGTCAGGTTATCTCGGCAGATGACTGTCAAGACCGTTCCTTCTGTGTCTGAGGATGAGAGGTTCGGAAAGAGAGGTCATCTCTTCTGCCGACCCCCACTAGGTGTGTCAGTCAACTTGGCGCTCTCCTGCGTCACTGAAGTCAGATGCTGGGTTTGTGGGATGTTGTCTTGTTGACTGCTGATGCAGCAGTAACAATCTGCTTCCTTCCACTGTCCTGATGGCAGAAATTCCAGTACAGACCCACATAAAATGTACAAAAAGCTACACACATTTCCACAGAATCGTAATGCCTTTATATATTATTGCATGTTCTTTTTTTTTTTTTTTGGTGAGAAAACACTTTGTTTTTGCTGTATTGTAAAATTTGCAAACTTTTTATACTGTACTGTTCTTTCAGTGTTAAATAATATATATATATATATATATATATATATATATATATATATATATATATATATATATATATATATGGTACAACGTTGTACCGGTAGGGTACAACGGGACTAAAGGCACACCTACACCTATAATGTATGACTGCAGAAAAAAAAAAATGTTTGTATTGAACATTGATGGAGCAACAGTTTTTGTGTTAAAATAAATCTTAATAAATTATAAAAGTGGTTTATTTTGTTTAATCTTATAAATCTTATAAATGTATGAGATGGCGAGGGGGGCCTTTTACCCCATACATGGGGTAAAACCAGCATGGGGCAAAACGAACACAGTATTGATACAAATACTTTAGCAAAAATAATACGTTTTTAATAACGTCTAATTTAATACTTCAAAACAATCACTTTAGCGGATACTATTTTATGTTTATTTTGATAAATAAAATAATTCATTTTTGTTCAGTACATATACTGTCATTAAAATATGTTAAAACAAAAATATATTTTAAAAATACAGAAACAAAATTATTTTAAAAAGTAAAGATTCTGAAAGCATTGAAGGAGATCCCATAATAACTTTAGTATAGATTTACAGTAGTAAAAATAAGTGATATTTTATAATATGATATGATTTATATCATATTTTTTTTTAAATATGATGGTTTCATTATAAATATGGTGATTATCTCTAAGGTGGGCTTCCAACTTAAATATGATATTTATTTACCATCTGAATCAGTTCAAATCCCATACTTTTACATATTCATTCGTTATTGAAAAACTTTAATTACACTGTTGTTTAATTGAACAAAACTGAAAATCATTAAGAAGGCCTTTGTCTCAAAATATATTCAATAATTTTAGTGATTCTCATTTGCGATAAATCTACAACATTTTTAAAAAACATCAAATTAGCACAGAATCAGTTTTGCGGTCCTGCCCACGATCGTGTCAAGGATCAGTCAAATTTCCACATGCATCTTGAAAAGCGGATGTTTTGGAAAGTGCTACAGCATGTTTTTGTGCCTTCTAGTGGTTTGGAGGAAAATAAAATCAATGGCGCCTTTAGCGACAAACATCTGGGATAGATTGAATGATAAATATTAATTTACTGTACTTTCTAAGATTTTATGCTCTGTCAAAATGCTACCATTAGCATGTTAAAGGGGTCATATGATGCTTTTTAATGTTTTCCTTTTCCTTTAGTGTGTAATGTATACGATCTGCAAAGTTACAAAGCTCAGTCTCCCACAAAGACTAGACCTGCCTTGATTAAAGTCCAGATATTACTTCCTCAAATGTCCACGTCACAATGTGAAATATTAGCATAACGCCTGCCCAAAGGCATACGCAAAGAAAGAAGATGAGGCATTGTTTTTCGGTGCAAGAGCGAAACTGCTTTGAAAAATGGATGAAATTTGGAATAAGAAGTTAACATTTATTTATAAAGCTGTTCTTGAGCAGTACAACCCTCTATTTTATAGAGGACAGCCTCCTGAACCTGGGACAGTACAATGCAGGCTATATACAAAGACTACTTACCACTGTGGATTTGAAACATTCTGCTGAAGTCATGCTTGCAAAGTTGGTTCCGATCGATCGCATTGATCATCTGCATTTTCAGAAACTGACTCGGCCTCGAACTGATACGGTAAAATCGACAACATTATTAACTGTGTGTTTACAATTGCTTAATGTCTTGAAGCTGAAGACCACGATTATGGTGAGGGCCGTTACATTTCCGACACACGCTTGAGGTGTTTGGCCAATCACAAAGCACTGGGTCAGCTGGCCAATCAGAGCACTCTGGGCTTTTCGAAAGGAGGGGCTTTGTAGAAATCGGCGTGTTTCAGACAGACCGGGAATAGAGGAGCTACTATAATGTACAGTATGTGAAATATGTGTTTTTTGAATTTTAAAGCATGTTAACCATAGGTACCGATCCTGACATGTTCTCCATTCAATTTAAATAATAATAAAAAACGATTGCAGCTCTCACACAAGACTTTCTTCTTGTTTTTATAGTTCATTTGAGGCCATTTCTATGGCGTTAATTTAATGATAAATGTTGAGAGTGCATTATTGTAACGCAAGAGCGCATCCAGGTAGCGAATCTCTCTACTCACAGCCGGATTTATTTCATTCTCACAGAAAACTGGACGCGGGCTTTCAAATATACTCATGATTCTGCTCTAGCTCAAATTTTACGTGTGCGCTTTGTCCTCTGCACTCGTGGATCTCTACTTGCTCTTTCTCTACTTGCTCTTACTTAAACGTTGCCAGAAGCTTTCAACCACCTGACTTTCATGATTGACTGATGAAATAACACAGTGTAGGCATAAAAATTGTAACGGATTCACCTTTGTTTCATGAGATAGCATTTCAAGCTGATTTTAGTCAGCAAGTTCTCAAGCAATTGTATTATTTATTAGTTTTTTTTTTTTTTTGAGTTAAGTGCTTATTGTATATAGGTATTTATTGAATTGTATTTAGCGATCCGCTACTGATCATCCGGTATAGACTATATCACAAGATGGGAGCGTTATCATAGCAACACTCATGGTTAGAAGTGCCTTTGTTATGTATTTGCCGTCCGTGCGTTTCACTTCGCGGTAAAAGATATCTTTTGTGTAATTCATTCATCAAGCGCACCATTGAACGAAAAATGGGGGGGATGGGGGGTACCCACCGGCAGAAACATAAATCGGCGCCTATGATGTTATCCTATATTCTATTGCACCCAATAATCAAAATAATTGCATCATATGACCCCTTTAAAGTAACAATGAAACTGAAGTAGCGGTAGACCATATTGTGGAAGAAAAGAAGGGTTTAAATGACAATTAATATTCAGTAATATTATTACTATTCAGTAATATAATTTAGCTGCACTGACACTATCAGATGAAAACAAAATTGCAAAAACTGCATTTAGCTGGATAATGAATGACACTACCTTTGCACCATCTACGCTTATTGAACTGAATCAACACTGAATTGAACTGAGCTGAATAATGACACTATTATCTTCTGTAGAGGTGTTTTACAGCTGAAATTGAATTTTTCATAATTGATTTATTATTAGCAGTTATTTTCCTGTTTATTAGTGTGAAGCCACTTTAAATTAATCTGTATTAGCACATTGTAAATAAATGAGACTTGACTTGACGTACATTTGAGTGTAACGGAATATTGAAAAATAAACAAATGTTGGTTGGGGACTTGGTTCAGTCCATCAGTTGTTGATTAGATTTTGAAATGTGGGTGTTGCACATAAAAATGCACTCAAAAAGGACTAAATGACTGGAGAAGTCTGGTATACGTCAAGAGAAAGAAGTCTGACATTTCACTGTGGTTGAGTTATTTTGGTTAAAAATTATGAGAAGATCTGTAACATGCATTTACAAAATGGGGTGAATTTTCATTCCATGTCGACTTTAACATCTGCTCAGTGTGAGGTGTATTGCTGCAAATCTTGAATGAAAGAAACCCTTTCATCTCTCCAGGCAAAACACATTTCAGCATGTTTACATTCCTAAGAATTCTCAAGATTTTCCACCAAAATTAGCAAAAATTAGGACATGCGAACGCACTTCACAAATGCAAAATTTTTGAATTCGTACTTTCGTGCATGTAAACAGACGAGAAACGTCTAACAGTAGTTTAACTTGTCAATTTATGGGCAATTTTGGTCTTGACTCTCCCGCTGTTCAGACTGCCAGAATATGACACGCTTCCACTCAGAGGTGACACGAGCCGGTGGGAGCCAAATGACTAATGCAGAGCCGCATGTAGATCGCCCCTCTCTCCTCCCTCTCTCGCCGCAGCCAACACACACATTTCCATTTCCTGCATGCATGTTCCTTTCCTTGGCATTTCAATTGATCTGTAGTGAAGCTGACAAAGATGACTGTGTGTTTAATATATTCCAGAGGGCACATTAACAGCGGGGTCCGAGCGGCGCTTTCACGTTAATAATTTAATTGCAGACGTGAATATAGATGTTGTTGTTGCTGCAGACGTATGGTGATGGATTTTTCTTGTGTTGAACGTGGTGTCACTCAGGGGTTGTACAGTATGACCAAAATCTTACAGTAGATTTTACGTCATGGTCATGGTATATATCACAATTAATAAATTCATGAATAATAAATTATATTTTAAATATATTTATTTATTTAAACAATGTTATATTATTTATATTATATATTTATGCTATAATATAATTATTAAATTTTATTTTTTATTTTTAAAGAAATTATATGTATTATCATTTGCAGTGTTTATTACATGACCCAAAGAATTAAATAGAAATAAATGGATATTTTCATGTTTTATTTTTATTTAATGGACGCAAACCAAAATGATCAGATTTTTCATATCAAATAAATGATACGTCTGACATAAAAACTGCTTCACATTATGAAGAACTTGCATTGAAAAAACAAAAGATTCAAAAATATATTACTTGTTGAAAGAAATGTATTTTTTCCGGTGATTTAACATTAATAAATGTAACCATTTATTGAACACTTTTTAAAGTGTTTTTCAGTATCATTGTTATAATATTTTGGTTTTTGTTAATGTTTTGAAATGTATTTTTATATTTTCAGTATTCAATTTAATTTTAGTTAAAGTTTTAATAATTTTGTTGTGATTTTTTTTTTGTCATTTTTATTGTTTTTTTTAAAATATATCTGTATTTTTATTAATTTATATTTATTAGTTTTATTGTATTTAATTTTAGTAATTTTGTATGTCAAGTTAAACCAAACAAAAGTGAGCTGAAATAAAATAAATCTATTTTTTAAATATTTTATTTTATTTTATTTTATTTTATTTATTTTATTTTATTTTATTTTATTTTATTTTATTTTATTTTATTTTATTTTATTTTATTTTATTTTATTCAGTAATGTTTATTTAGTTTCAAGTAACCGTAATATAATAATAATAATAACCCTGGTCTTTTATTATAAAAAAATCTTTGTTTTGTGTTGTAGTAAAATCACTATAAATCACTATTTCTGATTGGATGAGCCACATTCAGACAGCCAAATTTAGGCTCAGCCTAATAACCGTTTTTTATTGACTCGTTTGACGCATGCACATCGCTCCATTTTAGACAGTATATTGTGTAAATAGCAAAAAGTTGTCCTGCCCACTGAGAGCCGTGCAAATACAGTATCAATACCGCGGTATAAGTGCTACAGGAACTCAT
This sequence comes from Megalobrama amblycephala, assembly GCF_018812025.1. Classification (NCBI taxonomy): domain Eukaryota; kingdom Metazoa; phylum Chordata; class Actinopteri; order Cypriniformes; family Xenocyprididae; genus Megalobrama; species Megalobrama amblycephala. Next base: position 24,010,156 of record NC_063051.1, read on the forward strand.
GTCACCCAGACCTCTTTTTGCTTTCATCAGCCCGTAATAACATGCAGCTCGGAATCACGCCGAGGGTCCCGGAGGCGTCTGGTGTGATCTTTCGGGGGCTGGAGGTCTTCAGACCCCTCGCTCGCCGTCCCTTTAGCCCAAACCTTCACTGCTGACAGCGCTCATGTTTATTTCATCCTGTGTCTGGGCTGTCTCGTTTTTCTCCAGCCTCCGATGTCATTAACGCCGGGAGAGAGGACCCTGCAGTGGCGCGGCTAATGAATTCCACTGCGGCTTCTCTCTCCTCACCTCGTTACCCCGGCTCAGGGTGTCAAATTAAAACTGCTGGAGAAAAGAGCGCGTGTGTGTGGGTGGGTGGGCGAGTAGTCATTGTGGCTTCAACATTGTGGTCAATAATCAACAGCGTGTGGTTGCTAGGCTGGAAATTGCGGTCGTGTTTGAGGAATGAGTCAGGTTGATGGTCGTAGTGGGCTGAAGATGTTGATTGTGGCACAAAAGTAATGAGTTCCTGGGTAAGACAGGTTTAGAGATGCTTACTGAGGGAATCACTTTGAGATATTGTGGATGCACTGGACTAGTTTTCTTGGCTGTGTCTCATTCCACTCACTCGTTCCCTAGATAGGGTGTTGCGTTAAAGGGTTAGTTCACCCAAAAATGAAAATTCTGTCATTTATTACTTACCCTCATGCCGTTCCACACCCGTAAGACCTTCGTTAATCTTTGGGAACACAAATTAAGATATTTTAGTTGAAATCCGATGGTTCCGTGAGGCCTGCATAGGGAGTAATGACATTTCCTCTCTCAAGATCCATAAAGGTACTAAAAACATATTTAAATCAGTTCATGTGAGTACAGTGGTTCAATATTAATATTATAAAACGACGAGAATATTTTTGGTGTGCCAAAAAACAAAACAAAATAACGACTTATTTAGTGATGGCCGATTTCAAAACACTGCTTCAGGAAGCTTCGGAGCATAATGAATCAGCGTATCGAATCATGATTCAGATCGCGTGTCAAACAGCCAAACTGCTGAAATCACGTGACTTTGGCGCTCCAAACAGCTGATTCGACATGCTGATTCATAACGCTCCGAAGCTTCCTGAAGCAGTGTTTTGAAATCGGCCATCACTAAATAAGTCGTTATTTTGTTTTTTTTGGAGCACCAAAAATATTCTCGTCGCTTTATAATATTAATATTGAACCACTGTACTCACATGAACTGATTTAAATATGTTTTTAGTACCTTTATGGATCTTGAGAGAGGAAATGTCATTGCTCCCTTCACGGAGCCATCGGATTTCAACTAAAATATCTTAATTTGTGTTCCGAAGATTAACGAAGGTCTTACGGGTGTGAAACGGCATGAGGGTAAGTAATAAATGACAGAATTTTCATTTTTGGGTGAACTAACCCTTTAACTACGGACACTTTTGGCCCTGGAAAGTTTAACACTTATTTTAAACTCACAATTTTAGTTAATTTGACCACTTGTCAAATCATTTTTCATTATATGTAGGAAATTGAATAAAGTAATATATTTTATTCAGAAGTGACTGAAAACAGATTTATGTTTTTTTGCTGGTGCATGTTGTTGAAGAAACATCATAAACACAAATTTGGACACTAGAAAGTTAGTGCACATAGTTTTGAGCCAGAGAGCAGATTGAGAATTAATATCATAATTAATTCTCAAATTAATATCATAATATCATAAATGTCAAAAGCAGTGTATTTAAATCACAGCGTGATTTAGGTCATTTGTCTGTTTTTGATGGAATAGTTAGCGCTTAGCATGGCCTGCTAATTGCGCTGATTTAGTTGTCATGAAAGAAGCGTGACGGATGTGGATGTGTTATTGAGTTGTGCGGTGATGTTTCAGTTCGGCTTTCCCTGTTGAAATAAACAGCTTAAGGTGGTTTGCAGGTTTAGCTGGTCAGCCATTTGCTGAGAATTGCCCAAAACTGCTTTAAAACCATCAACCCAGATCAGTCAGATCACCGATGTGACCAGCTAGATCACCTTAAGCTAGTTCAAGATGTCCAAAAAAACAACCAATGCTTTTTTCAATCAGATTATTACCATACAATCACTATCATGATGCCATCATAGGATATTTTGTAAGTATAGAACTCAATGTAAAAGCTTTCCATTATATTTTAATGATGTGAATGATTTCAGTGTTTTGATACAGGTAAATGGGTGTGGTGTGTTTTGTTCATGCGTGTTTGTGCGTGTGTGTGTGTGTGTGTGTGTAGAAATCAAGCAGAAATGGCCTCTGTATCTCTTTCTCTGACAGCACTGGCAGATGGAAAATGGTGTCAATCAATTCATCAGAGTTGTGTGTCTCCTTTGGGAATGTGTGTGTGTGTGTGTGTGTGTGTGTGTGTGTCGTTGGGGGCAGGACTTAGAGATAAATAGAGATTCCTGTCTGGTAATGAAGACTCAGGTTGTGGTACATACTGAATACTGCACAGTATACTACATTATTTTTCAATAGTATGTGAAGCAGAGCACATTATTTTAAATAAATGTGTCAGAAGAATTTCATAAAAATAAAACAAAAAAAATAAATATACTCTATATATGACCCTATATACAATGAGAAAATGAAAATGTTTAGTTTTTTTAATTTTACCTTGGATGCATGTAAACCTATTGTAGGAGACTGCAAAACAAAATTAAGAACCCTTTAAATAGTATAATAACTTTTTGCAGCATGATCAAATAATGAGTCACAGAGGAAACTTTTAATTACTTTTAATTAATTCATTCATCATCATGCTGGAAATGTAAGGTCCAGTGCATTGTGGGACACGTTATCCAGTGCAGTGTGCTGTTGTATACTGCACAGTTTAGCAAATGTAACAAGTCATCCGGGTTTTCCATGCATTTAGAAAATGTGCACTCAATGTATAGATACTAATACTGCCAAAATAATAAGACTAGTATGTTAGCATGCTTTTCAGAACGTAGTGCCAGCAGCCGGTTTAGGCCACACCCCTCATTACTGGGAGGGTTCATTATGCAAATGATGTAGCTGGAGCAGTATCAAGGAGAAGCACACGCTCTGTTATCGTTTGCACCGCCGGGGCCTCCCTCTCCCAGATCACTCATACGGAATCATGGCCTAATAGCATCCCATTACCATAATTGCCAACACAACTAGTGTTCCGTGTCTCAGTGCTTCTGAGCCGCTTCAGCACACGAGAGAGAGAGAATATTTCAATAGCCAAATGAAGGCCACTCCTGGTGTGCTTTTGCGTGTTTGCATGCATGGAGAAGGGCCGTTTGTTTAGTGAAGACCCCGTGAGGACCTTCGCTCTTTACGGCACTTCATATTCTGCTGATGAGTTAACGGCAGGCTCCGGTGCTGAATTCAAAATCACGTTCCCATTACTTTTCAATTAATCCTTAATTCAAATAGATCATGCTTCCGAACCAGCAAATCTAAATGCAGAGCATTTGAGGATATTTACATATCATTAAATCATGCTCGACATTTGTGGGCAGAATGCAGCAAGGTGGTTGGCCGAGGCTCAAATCATGTGAGGCTACATTCAGAATAGCCATAACTACTACTTCTGAAGTATTCTGTATGGGAATACCCGTGCCAAAAAGTCACACGATAGCACTGTGTCCCATGATGCAATGTGGTTGAATAATCTTTCATTTGCAGTGAACCGAGCAATAATGATAGCAGTCCATAGTGAAAAAAAAATACTAAAATGTATTTGAAATACATTTATTTTGTGTTAAGTGTATTACAAATACATTTACATATTTATGTGCTAAAAAATACCCTGCAATTGTACTTTTGGTATACTAAACTGGTATACTTAAAGGTGCTCTAAGTGATCCTGGGTGGAGTAACTTCCTGTTGACGTTTGAAGTGTTGTCAAACATAACAGAGGCTATCTAGACCCTCCCTCCTCCTCCTCCTCCCCCTCCCCTCCGTGCTTCCTGAAACAGTCATGAACGCGCATTTAAAATCATTCTTGTCGGTTATTGGCTGGAGCATGTTTATTATGTTTCGTGGTCCAGGCTGCACCAGTTTGTTTTTATTGCCGTTTTCGGAGCTTGTGCCGATTACAGAGACCGCATATTTTTACAGTGTGTTCAGGGGACAGACAGCTAGCGGATAGTAAGGAGATGTTTGCTGTATGTGACAAAAAATTTTTTGGCCTAAAAACGCGTGACATCACTTAGAGCACCTTTAAAGTCTGCTAAATTGGAACTACTAATTTTGTACTTAATTTAATGCACTTTAATTGTGTGAAGGTAGTGCTAAGAATATTTGATTGTGCTAAAGTGGAACTATTGCATATACTTTACTTATACTTTAGGTACACTTTAAATATCTTGCATTTAAAGACTGATATTATACAAAGATCATAAAATCCTTATTAATAGTGATACACTTTTTAGGCATAATATTAAGAAATGTGCATTGTGCAATAAAGAAATACTCTTATAATAACTCTTATAATAAAGAATAAGCTTATAATTTATCATTTTAAATCATTAAGTCTTAAGTTATAAGTAAATAAATATGTTAATAGATTTGAAGTATACTTAGTATGAAATAAATAGATTTTATATAGATTTCGGTATATGTTTAAAAAAAAAAAAAATTACTAGGGCTTACTAGGGCTCAGGCGAGGCGATGTGTCACCAGTGCTGGGGGGGGGGGGTAACGCATTACAAGTAATGCTAGTTACATAATCAGATTACTTTTTCCAAGTAACTAGTATAGTAACTTTATTCATTTTGAGGAGCACTGAATCTGATGTTGTGCAAGTGAGATGAGTAGATGCATGCTCACATTTAGTCTAGATCTACAATGAGCGATCTAGACTACAATGAACATGAGCGGTGTCAGTCTATAAATGGGAAAACAAAGTAACTTGCATTACTTATTTGAAAAGATATTTTCTTGTAAATTTAAAAGTAATGCATTACTTTACTAGTTACTTGGACAAAGTAATCTGATTACATAACTAGTGTTACTTGTAATGCATTATCCCCAACACTGGTGACACATCGCCTCGCCTGATATGACCCCTAGTAAAAAAAAACAGTAAAACTAATATTATGCAAAACTGCACTAATTAAATGTTAAATACCACAAATATACTTTATGTATTTAATCTCACTTTATTAACCAATGTCTTTGCTGCTGACATTCAATGATCCAATTCAACCATACTAAGCAAAAATGACTCACATTTGTGTATCATTTTTTTTTTTTTTTTTTGTTGAAGAGTGCTGAACTTTTTTGTCTGAGCTGCACCCACTACTGTACAGGCGTGAATTTGCATTTCCTTCAGCCTGAGGCTTAAAGCTGATTTATACTTCTGCGTCGAGTGTACGCTTTAGCTAAGGTGTAGGCTGTGTGTAGCATGCATAGCCTATGCCGTAGCCTGACGTGCACCTCTTCAAAAATGTATCAACGTGTCAATTTTACGCGGACCTCCAGCGCTGTGATTGTTCTGCTAGAACCCCTCCCTCAGGTCAAAAAACTGGAGTGGAGCAAGCGGAGAGGAGCGAGTGTTTTTCAACTTCCTTGGGAATGATATGATATGATATGATATGATATGATATGATGATATAGCACTTTATTGTCAGACGAGTATGAAATTTTTCTTGCATAACAGTATCTGTTTACAACAATCAACTTCTCTTACACATCAACATCACTTAATCCACAAAAAAAAAGAAAAAAAAGAAAGCAAAACACATTACACTCCCTTAAACATTACAATACACCTTACCCTTACTACATCCTACTACACTTTTACAACAACACATTCGCGATACTTTTGGTTTTCGCTTAAGTGTCTTATTCAACTCAAGGATTGCCTGATGCACAAACTAGTGTTTCAGCCTAACTTTGTTGAATCTTGGAACTCTGTACAAACTCATTATGCAGGACATGATTAGGATCAGAAACTATATTATTAGCCAATCTTAACAAATTATTATAATAAGCTGAATCATATAGCTTCTCTAGAGGCTGAACTACAATCCTTGAGCAATTTTTTAATTGATTAAACAACTTTGTTTTTAGCTTAACAGACAAACTCTTATACCAAATGGAGTTGCAATATTGCAGTACACTCATTATCACAGACATAAAGAACAACAGAAGAATCTGTTTTCTTACTACAAAAGACCTAAGAAACCGAAGAAAATAGATTCTCTGCTTTGTTCTTTTACAGAGAGCATCAATATGATCTTTCCATGATAACATATCATCAATCATCACTCCTAAATACTTGTATGTTTTGACTTGTCTGATTTTTTCATTATGAATAAAAACAGGCATTGTATGAGTATCAGATGTAGATCCAAATATAATCTCTTCTGTTTTACCACTCAACCAATTTAGTCACACCCTGTTGATGAAACCCAGGACTGTCCAAATCATTCAACACAGATATTAAAACGCTGTCATCAGAATACTTTAAAATGTGCTGATTTAACACAGTCAGCTGTATACAAGGTGAAAAGTATGGCAGAGCTGACGCAACCTTGGGGTACTCCGACATTTGTTATGATAGCAGCATTTTATTCACTTTAACTCTCTGAACTCTGTTAGTGAGGAATAAGATATACCAACAAATCAAGTGGGGATTTACACTTAAACTGTACAAGTTTTAACACCAATATCTCAACCTTTATGGTATTGAACGCAGAAACGTTCTGTTTTAGGGGACATGCGCCGTCAAACTGCAACAAAAGTCATTGCCTATCTGCCTCCATCACTGCTGAAGCTTCTCTGACAATGTACATGATACTCATCATGACCACGGACACTTCCTACTAGTGGTCTGCATGTTGCACGTCGACGCGGACAATGATGCAGAAGTATAAATGAAAACCGATGCATAGCCTACTGCACGGAGGTTCCGGCGGAGGTTCCGGCGTAGAAGTATAAATCAGCCTTTATTCATTTCTCTTATGGTGTGAAAGGGCCTTTACATTTGCCAAAAACTTTTTTGTTATTAAAAAACAAACAAGCAAGCCGGTGGGGAAAAGCAATGCAAAACTAAAGCAAATGTAATGTAAGTAATGCAGTCTAAGTAAAGCATATAGTTTATTTTTTAGGGAATAGCGCAATATTGTAATGCATTACTTGTAAAAGTAACTTTCCCTAACACTGTGTATCATATATATATATATATATATATATATATATGCATATGTACTGTATGTGTATGTGTGTGTGTGCTTTAAAGCTTTGTATTAAAGGATTAGTCCACTTTTAAATACACTTTTCCTGATAAATTTACTCACCCCCATGTCATCCAAGATGTTCATGTCTTTCTTTCGTCAGTCGAAAAGAAATGAAGGTTTTTGAGGAAAACATTCCAGGATTTTTCTCCTTACAGTGGATTTCAATGGCTACCAACAGATTGAAGGTCAAAATTACAGTTTCAGTGCAGTTTCAAGGGCTTTAAACGATACCAGATGAGTAATAAGGGTCTTATCTAGCGAATCGATCTGTCATTTTCGAAAAAAAATACAACCGTTTAAGCTTTATAAACAAAATATCACCTTGAACGTACTTTCCGCTTCTGCAACGCTTATGCTGAATGATCTACACCTTCCCTATTCTACTTACGGAACGAACGCGGCGCCAGTTTCGTTTTTTTTCCATAACTTGAATAGGGAAGGCGTAGGACATTCAGCGTAAGCGTTATGAAGAATGCGGAAGCGGAAAGTACGTTCAAGGCGATATTTTGTTTATAAAGCATAAACGGTTGTATTTTTTTCGAAAATGACCGATCGATTCGCTAGATAAGACCCTTATTACTCATCTGGTATCGTTTAAAGCCCTTGAAGCTGCACTGAAACTGTAATTTTGACCTTCAACCTGTTGGTAGCCATTGAAATCCACTGTAAGGAGAATAATCCTGGAATGTTTTCCTCAAAAACCTTCATTTCTTTTCGACTGAAGAGAGAAAGACATGAACATCTTGGATGACATGGGGGTGAGTAAATTTATCAGGAAAAGTGTATTTAAAAGTGGACTAATCCTTTAAAGCTTTGTATTATTTCCTTTTGGCCATGATGACTCGAGTGACTGAAGTGCTGATAAATATTGGTTTCAGATTGTAGCGTTCTTCATTAATTTGGCAGAGATGCTCTCTCTATTTCTCTCTCTCTCCCTGTATTGATGTTTTATTCCAGTTTCTGTGTGTGTTTTGCGGTGGAGGGCCTGCCATTCAGCGGATATGATCCGAACACTCTGGACTCTCAGGGGGAGATATTTAACACCCACAACCCCCTCTGTTTCTCTCCGCCTTCTTTTTTCATTCTCCCTTAATGAGAAATCCTCCTAATTATTTCAGTGGCTGTATTGGGGACGGATCAGGAGCTCAAGGACGTGACTGTGATGCTGATGAACGCTCACGATCAATAATTTAGGTCTGAGCGGTAATGACAGGGCCAGTCGAACACAACACATCAGAGATGTGACACTTCAAGATAAAACCAGGAATAGCATCTGCGTGAGAAATAGTGGAAGTTTTAGCTTTTAAGTTTATTTTTTTTATTTATAGCAATATATTTTAGCTTATTTAGACTTTATCTGGTACACACACACACAGCTTATTCTGGTAAATAAGAGACTGTCTGATCAATATAAAGTGACCAGCCTCAGTACATTGCTGTTAGATGTCATTTAGGGGTGAAGCAGATGATCCCATAATGATAAACATCAGAAAAAAATGATTTAGAAAATGGCTCTGTGTTAGGGTTGCACGCTTTGGGGAAAAAATCGAAATTTCTGATAATTTTCTTGTGAATTAAAATGTGAATACAAAAGAACTCACTTTTGCTTTTCTTGTTCGTAGGGCTGCACAATTTGGCCAAAATTTTGTGATTATTTATCAATAAGGTTATAATAATATTACTAAATACTAAATACTGTAAAAATGCAAAATAATGATAAATATAACTTTCACTTTCAATAAAAAATGAATATTTAAGAAAAATAATTTTGCCTGGTACCCTTCAAGGAGGAATCGGATACCCCTCGGATTTCATCAAAAATATCTTAATTTGTGTTCCGAAGATTAACGAAGGTCTTACAGGTTTGAAATGGCATGAGGGTGAGTAATTAATGACAGAATTTTCATTTTTGGTTGAACTAACCCTTTAAAGCTTCTCGTTTGTTGAAACCGTTTTCGCGATTTTGGTTTCATTTCGATTAATCGTGCAGCCCTACTCTGCGTCTCTGTGAATCTTGATCTTGTGCAAATCGCCATAGACTTTGTGCTCTGAATTTCTGTCCACCCTAAAGTCATTTTCATCATACACTTAGTTCCCAAATCTATAAAATCAAATTCTGCTCTCTGTTCCACTCAGATATATTCCACATTATGAAAGTCAAATGGGTAGCGAATGGTATTTCATGTTGACTTTTAAGGTTTTCGAGTTCATCTTGAAGTTTGAAGCGATGCCCATGTGATCTGGACCAGCCCCTCCAGAGACATACATCTTTTAGAGGTACTACCCTTCAGACAGGCCTTGCCTGTAGCCTTCCGCTCAATTATTAAAGTCTGTTTCCTGCGTTCCCTCCCTCTCAGCCTCTTTCTATGCAGGAGAGGGAGCAAATGTGCTCTGTAGTTCAGTACCAAAACCCAAACTCCCTTCAGCTTCACTGACTGCACTCCCAAATCAAGGACAGACCAAAGACGATCCTGAGAACTGCAGGATGAAATAGTGAACAACTTTCGAGTAGGGCTGGGTGGTTGGATGGTACTCTGTGATTCTAAATGATTGTATAAATTATATTTTTACACTACTGTTCAAAAATTTGAGCGTACTATAATTTTGTAGTGTTTTTGAAAGAAGTCTCTTCTGCACACCAAGGCAGCTGCATTTATTTTATACAGTCAAAACAGTAATATTGTGAAATTTAAAAGAACTGTTATATATATATAACATATATTTAATATATATATATATATATATATATATATATATATATACATATATATATATATATAAAATATATGTTATATATATATATATATATATATATATATTAAATATATGTTATATATATATATATATATATATATATATATATATATATATTTAAAATTAGTGCTGTCAAACGATTGATCACGATTAATCGCATCCAAAACAAAAATTTGTGTTTACATAATATATGTGTGTGTACTGTGTATATTTATTATAGATATATAAACACACACATGCATGTATATATTTAACAAAATATATTATATTTATATATAAAATATTTACATTTTTATATATATGTATACATGTACATATTTCTTAAATATATACATGTATGCGTGTGTATTTATATATACATAATAAATATACACAGTAGACACATATTATGTAAACACAAACTTTTATTTTGGATGTGATTAATCACGATTAATTGTTTGACAGAACTATTTAAAATATTTTATGGCAAAGCTGAATTTCCAGCATCATTTCTCCAATCTTCAGTGTCACATGATCATTCAGATTTGCTGCTCAAGAAATATTTCTGATTATTATCAATGTTGAAAACAGTTTTTTTCAAAAGAACAGCATTTATTTGAAATAGAAATCTTTTTAATATTATAAATCTCACTCCTGTTACTTTTAATCAATTTAATGCATGCAATTCATCCTTGCTGAATAAAAGTATTCATTTTAAATTCTTTTAAAATCATATTGACACAAAGTTTTGAAGTAGCGTACTCAGCTTTTGAGCATAATGTTTTAGATGAGCGTAATGAGTAATGCATAAATATAGTGATTCGGTTGATGTGCATCACAAGTGTGTAAATATTGGCTGTTTTACAACAACTTCTATGTGGCTTGTCCAATCAAAGTTTTATAATATTAGTTTTACTATAATTTGAATATTTTCTTTGGCATATTATTTTGAATGACATGACCTTTTGGAAAATTCCAAATAAATAGAGTACCGTATACAATTTGTTATTTAAAAAAAAAAAAAAAAATGACTTGATGGTGATATTTAGTCACACCTGGCATCACTGAGTGAAGCTACAAAACTTCCTGAAAGATAATCACACAAGTTTCCACTCTCACAAAGGCCTATGCTAATGATTTTAGTAAATCCAGCTCTGTATCTGTTGGAAATATGGATGAGCTTCAAGCGTGTTCCATATGGATTTAATATACTCCCTCTTCAAACAATATGATGTATTGTGGGTTGAGCTACAGTTTTCCATCACTCTATTGTGTGTGTGTGCTGCAGTACATGGGAAATGTGATTGTGTGACTGTCATATGAGAGACACATTTGTGCTCTTTGATTAATGTGTGGGGTCTTAAGATGCTCCACTAATTAAACCCAAATGCTTTAGATTGAAAAGTTTGTTATTGACCCACCGCGTTACTAACAGACTCGCATCAGATACGCCTGTCGCTTGAATGTTTTTTGCCTTGGATTTTGAAAGACAAAAACTGACGCATTCTAAATGGTTTCAATCTCGATACGTTAGGAAAGGGTTGTCAGGCTGTTTTTTATTAAAGTCTCAAAATCTAGAAAATTTGTGCTTTTCAGATATGAAAGTATTAGGGTCTTTGGTTGGTACTGAATTGTTTCTGTAAGCCACGGGTTAACATTTTTTTTTTTTTTTTGCAGATAACCTTAATTCAGTCCTCTTTCGCAGCTTATTACACTTGAATGGTCAAATACACACAGTCAATTATGTCTTATTAACCAGTGTGCAATTTTTAAAACTTTAGTTAGACGTCTTTCTGTGCATTTCTTTTCTGAGATTGACATACTTTTAATGTTTGAATAAAATATGAATGTTTTTGTAAACCATAGTTCCATGTTGAGAAGTTTAATTAAAGTTGCAGAGTTCACACCAAAAGTAGAAGAGAAGAAACGGCTATTAGATTGAAAAATGGCTTCTTTGTTGCCCCTCGTTTGCAGTCTGTTGCCATGACTCATTCTGACAGACTTTAATATTCAAGCACTGAATTAAAATAGATGTTGCTGCATTACTCGACATGCTGTCAATACGCCGGCGGTTTGTGAGCGCGGGGCGGTGGGAAGATACTCTGTCAGCTCCACGCCTGATGTCTGTACTTGCGTCTACAATCAGATAATTGACAGAGAGACACAGGAGACTAACAAATCGACAGCTGCTGTTAATCAATGTACGGTGACTTCATGAAATTCTTGTCGTCGGAGAGAAATATGACCGTTTCTCATCGCTCTGTTCATCTGTGCCTCGTCCAAAAATCTGTGATGATTTTCCACACTGGGGCTGTCGAGCTGTCCCAGGTTTTTGACTTCAGGAAGCTCTCGACAGTCTTGGAATCAGCAGCCAAAGTTCAGGAAAACAAATGCTGCTAGCGCAGATCTATAAAGAACATCAGATTTTCCATCAGGCAGTTTTACTTCAGAGTCTCATCGCTATCGCTGCAAAAAGTTATTTTTTTCACAGAATACATCTTGAATTAAGTTTATTTTTCTACTTGGCAATTACTTTTTTGATGGTTTTAAAAATAAATCTGCCAGATGTTTTATGAGGTTTACCACACAAACAAAAAAAAATCTTTATTTAAAACTGTAAAAAACTATATTAAATTGATTGATTGATTGATTGATTGATGTGCATCTGTAGGAGTTTTAGCTGGAAAAGAAGACAAATGCTAATTAATAAAATGCAATGAATTATCTGTGGAAATGTGTCCAGACTCCAGCTGTCAGTGGCTTTATTCAAACAGATTTATGTGAGTATGACTTTTGGTATGGTGACCAACCAGATATTCAATATATCTTAAGTAATTATAGCTCTTGCAAAGCTGCACTCTGAGAGATTCAGTATAAGAGAGATTCATGCAGTTTCTATGTGTCGTGTTGCTGTCCTTTTTTTGTTCTTGTTAATTAAAGCAACAAATAAGGTTTACTTTGAATTGTACTTTATAATATAAATAATAATATATATTTTAATTTATATTTCATATAGTCATATATATATAAATGTTTGGAACTGACATGACTAATGTCATTCTATAGCCTATGCCATCTTTATGTAGAGCAACAATTCTTTTTTTCAGATCCTCAGAGAGTTCTTTGCCATGAGGTGCCATGTTGAACTTCCAGTGACCAGTATGAGAGAGCGAGAGCGATAACACCAAATTTAACACACCTGCTCCCTATTCACACCTGAGACCTTATAACACTAACGAGTCACATGACACTGGGGAGAAAAAATGGCTAATTGGGATATTTTCACTTAGGGGTGTGCTCACTTTTGTGGCCAGCGGTTTAGACAACACTGTGTGTTGAGTTATTTTGAGGGGACAGCAAATTTACACTGTTATACAAGCTGTACACTCACTACTTTACATTGTAGCAAAGTGTCATTTCTTCAGTGTTGTCACATGAAAAGATATAATAAAATATTTACAACAAGGTGAGGTGAGGTGAGGTGTGATATATATATATAAAATTAGGGCTGCACGATTTATCGCGATTAAACCGCACGCGATTTGACAAAGGCTGCGATTATTTTATGCACAGCTTGTCAGAGCTGGTTGGCTCTTTGATCAGTAGTAAATGCTTCTCCATCTGAAAGTCAGAGGGCGCTCTCGTGCAGAAACTCTAAATATGCTCTTCAGTAGAAGTAGATATGCTTTGATTGATTAAACATGACTAATAAACACATGACTGCCTTATTCTGTGTAAGAAGCCACATCATCTCACAGAAGGATGCTCAACTGTCAGTATGAAGTGAGTGTTGAGTAAAAACATTATTAAATGTTGTCTTTTGTTGGACAAGATGTTAATAAATGCTTCTCATGTCTGGAAAGATGTTTGACGCTTATAGCTTTTTCAAGCTGTTGCTTAGATTATTTTAGTTGTAGTTATTTTATTTGTTCTTATTTTCTTTATTTTTATTTGACAGAATTCCTTTTTCCCCCTGAACATAACACATAATCCGAACAGTAACTAAACATGTTCCTAAAACTGTAATACAGTAATTTGAACACCACCCCTGCCAAAAAAATGATATATATAAGTTAGGGATGTAATGGTTCAAATTTCTCAAGGTTCAGATTTATTTTTGGCTTGAGTTATGACGTGTAAATTTCTTCTAATTTTTGTGGCATATTAGTGTGTAATATGGGATCAAAGCCGCCCGCTGTGATTAAACCTGTTACACTGTGAGATGTGTTTTCGCATGATTTATATGTGCCAAATGGCAAATTGTCTCTAAATAATTACATCCCAGTTTGAGCTCAGGGTTGGATTGTGCACTTGTAACATGGCGACTGCTTGTAACGATTACGAGAAGGACGTACGGTGTTGAATGAAAATCATCTTCTAAATGGACAGTGACAGCAGTTTCTAGCAGTGAAAGAGGTTGTCTCTGTTGTGTTTGTTATGTGAGTGTCATGGTCTCTGGTCTGAATGGTAAAAGCAGAAACAGCCCCCTGAGAAGGATCATAATGACAATAAAGTCATCAATAACCCCCAGGATGACCGTTTCAAAGCGCGTTTTATCGCAGGTCCAAGAATAAAAGACTTTATTGGTACGTTTAAAGGGACAGCGCATTGTGCTGGGTCCATTTTATGACCCTGTGGTGACATCTTAAACTTTATAGAACGAGACTCTCAAATCACCAGCATGAGTGCAAATGCTCATAAATTTTCTTTTAACATATTAATGTGCTGGACATCCAATTTTTGCATGTTCAGCTCTTAATTTTCCATGTATTCTGATGATCTTATGTTTTTAGCATTACAGTGAACCACAATTTTGGCTGCATTTAATAACATGATATACTTTATTAAAGTAATAGCAGGCCTACAACAAAAATTATGGATATTGTCATCATTTACTCATTCCAACTTACCATATGAACTATACGGTTATCATGAAATAGGATTTTTCATATCATGAAATAAGATTTTGGTCATATCGTTCACCCCTTTTGACTAGCTTAATATGTCTTCAAATGTCAACTCCCTTAAATGCTATTCGTCAAGAACATGTCCTGTGAATGACTTATAAGTAACATGTGGAAAGTGGAGGATATGATGCTAAATCAGCCTGTTTAAAGAGAGCTTCCTTAAAGTTGGCATGAAAGGGAAGTTGTGCTAGTCTTTTCTTCCCTATTGTGATGTATATCCATGTGAAACGTCTTTTGGAACAAGAACAAATGTAGGGCGGGGCTTGATTTTGTCTGTGGGGAATTGATTTGATGGTTGTGGTTTGCTATTGGTGGATCTCATGTGAAGATTACGAGGCACAACAAATTTTAAACAGTGATGTGCACAGTGATGTAAATCATTTAAAATAAATACTGCAATATTCTATATATATATAATAGTCAATTTTGATTTCATGGTGACTTTAAGACCAGCTAGTCAGCTGTTTCTTCCCACTGACTAGTAATATGTAGATTTGCACATCCATATTTAAAGCACAATATCCACATATCTGTGTTTACAAGGGCTGTTTCTCTGACATGTTTCTGTTTGAAAACAGGATGCTGTATTTGGAGCTCTTCCTCCTCATCATCCTCATTAAGTATGTGCTGTTGTTCCTGTGGAGGTTCTGCTGAATGTCTGCGAGGTGATACTATGCAGGGGAAACCAAACCAGGAAGTCAATAGCGCTTGAATCTTTTATGAAGGTAGAGATATTCAGATCACAGACCGACTGGCAGTGCAGGAGACACAAGAGGACCGAGATGCGTTTCTTTTTAACCCTCCACTCATTAACGCTCAGCTGTCGTCTTCTAGTAGTACTCATCTATCAGGACGTTCTTCCGTTCCCTTTCTCCATGCCTCATCATTACAGGAGAGCACAAACACACTTTGGTTGCAAGTTGCAACTGTATGAAATATTCAGTTTTTGCTCCAGTGTAATATATTCAAATGGGTCTCTTCACTGTTTCATGCAGTGCTGTGCGGTCGGAACGGTCAGTCGCACCATGCTGTCTTTTGCAGATAATTGGTCCACACTGTGCAGTTCGTTCGAAAATAGTAGGGCTTTATTAAAAAATTTAGCCGATTTTGTTGTCACAGAAAAAATGACAAAGGGGGCAATACAGTAGGTAGTAAACATTTTTGATTGTGTGTTTGTGTGTATATATATATATATATATATATATATATATATATATATATACACATACAATAATATATATACAATATATATTTCTAAATTTCTAATATATATTTCTAAATTTATATATATACATTTTATTATAATAATTATTTATAATTATTTATTTATTTTAGAATTACTTATTTTATTTTAGAAATTATAATATTTATTTATAATATATGTTATATTGTATAATATGTCTATATTACACCCCTTATTGATATACTTATTTATAGATCGTATTTTAACAGTTTGCTTTAGGGATATTTAATATATATATATATATATATATATATATATATATATATATATATATATATATATTACAATTATACAGTTATATTACAATATATATAATAATTATATATTATATTATATATTGTAAACATTTTGCTTTAGTGATTTCATTTGGGAAAAAATTATTTAATTTTTTATTTATATATATAGCTAAGCGTTTCTGTGTACACACACACAAGAAAAAAAATATTATTTATAGATTTTTATAAAATTTTATATGTTATTATATTATATTATATTATATTATTTATAAAAATCTATAAATAATATTTTTTTTTCTTGTGTGTGTGTACACAGAAACGCTTAGCTATATATATAAATAAAAAATTAAATAATTATATATATATATATATATATATATATATATATATATATACAGTATATGTGTGTGTGTATTAATTATATATTAATATATATTATATTAAAATATATTACTCATTCATATACTTTTTAACATTTTGCTTTAGTGATATTTCATTTGGGAAACAGTTATTTAATTTTTGTCATCTTTCAATTTAATTTAGATTTTCTCACACAGAATAAATAGGTTTTTTTTTATATATGAAAGTGTTTTTTCACATACTTTTAGATATCACATACAAGGTCTTGGCATCGAAAAGATTGAAAACCCCTGTTTTTGCTAGTCTCATATTCTCGAATTCATTCTGTTGTTGCACCCTCAGTTTCTGGTGTGTTTCTTCTATCCTGACTCTCGCTGATGGTCTGTTCCCTCCTGAGTCATTAATCTAGAGGGAGAAGCCATTTTTAACATCAGCGATGAAGCTCAGAGAACAGGCCGCTGTAGGAATCTAGCGCAGGATAGCCAAGGTCGTCTCACCATGGCTCAAAGACGTCTCATCAGAGCTCCCTGGAGTCAAAACAGACACCTTGATGCTGGCACTGATGCCGGAGACAATGCGATATAGCTGAGGGAGGCTATTGTTGAACCCACATGTGCCACAATGAGGTGTTGTTTGTTTAACTCTCTGAGCTGTATTTGTTCGGTTCTCCGTCTATACGGATGCCAAAGATGTTTTTAGTTTTGACTGAATTCGTCATCTGCGGATGTTTTGCTTGTTATTGATTAGCCAAGTGTGAGTGTTTGTCAGCCGCCGTTCACTCGGTTCCTAGATGACAGCTCTTTGTCTCCATTAAATGCGTTTTCTGCGCAGTGCTAGCGGATTCATCTAATTTGCCATGCAGATCAACACAAACAAGCAACAAAAGCCACAGAATGAGACGGGACGGGGAAGAAAGAGCCTATTGAGAGCAGCAGAATAGACGTCGGGCCCTTTTAGCGCTGCCAGCACCTTTCTCTGGGGTAAAGACTTGCGCCAAAAGTGAGCACGCCAAACAAACACGGTGCGTCCTTTATTCTAGAGCTCACTTTAGGGTCAATATAATGCGTATTGCATGTACGCGTGTGATTATGTATGTGTTGGGCGCTGTGGCGTGTCCGTCAGAGGCTGAGGTCTGGTGTGTGTGTGGCCCATATGTTTGGGTGCTGATAGTGTGTGGATTTGTGTGTTTGCGCGGCAGATAACAGGCTGTTTATAACCTTGGCAGAGTGTTGGGCTGTAATCTGGTGGCGGCATATTTCCCCTCACCGGCCGATAAAGGGCTGCTAGTGACTTTATCACACCGGCAGATAGAGCGCACACACACAATACACAGCATTCGGATGCCTTATTTTTAGAAAGCTCGCTCTACCCCCCTCCAGTCCCCTGGAAAGAGCAATCAATTTCTACATCTGCCTTTCCAGGCTTCATGGGGACAATGCGACAAACCGAAAGGCCCTGGTGGTGTCATTAAAGGGTTTATTCACCAGCTCTTTTGTTTTTATGGAAATCCTGTCACCTTTAAAGGCAAATGAGCTTTTTTTTTGAAAGCCCCTGTCATTTTTGCCCATTTATAATTTGAATGTCTCACATCGTCTGTGTGAATGTTATGAGGCAAAGATGGATTTTTGACGATCTGTTTTATTTTATGGCTATTTTCAATCAGATTTGATGTTTATGTCATTGCCAAGGGCGGTACAGAGCAGGGATGCTTGGGAAACTACTTTAAAGCTGTCGATGCTAAGCTACGTGCAGTTAAGCGACAGTCAAACCACCCTGATTTTTGGGGATAAATTTAGCTTAGTCACATTTTATAGATTTGATTATGTGTTTTTATTGGCTTTTTTTTAATATAGAATAATAATGTTTGTTTTTTAAAGGTGTGATACTATTAGTGTTGTCAAAAGTACTGCCTTTGATACCAACTGATATTTTTTAAAAATGTGACACTTTGAGCGCTGTTGAGCAGATTAGTAAACACCTGATTGGCCATTGTGTTCACACGCTCATCAGATTTGTCTGTGATTGGCTACAATGATCAACTCACGGAAGAGTTTGAAACCACATGGAAGTGTTTAAATTTGAAAGCGGTAGCAGTTGAAAGCAGCCGTCTATCACCGGACCGGTTCACTGATAGATGCCTGCTTTCAAATGTTCCCGTGTGTATCTGTGTGTTTTTGAAGCGTTGATCATTGTAACCAATCACAGACATATCTGATGAGCGTGTGAACACAGTGGCCAATCAGAGGTGTTTACGAATCCACTCAACGGCGCTCAAAGTGTCACATTTTTAAATTTCAGTACAG
Organism: Megalobrama amblycephala; assembly: GCF_018812025.1. Classification (NCBI taxonomy): domain Eukaryota; kingdom Metazoa; phylum Chordata; class Actinopteri; order Cypriniformes; family Xenocyprididae; genus Megalobrama; species Megalobrama amblycephala. The sequence goes on from NC_063051.1 coordinate 24,029,237, forward strand.
ACTTGGTATCGAAGTCAGTACTTTTGACAACACTAGATACTATCAGGATTTACTCTATTATATATTCAAAGTATATAAATTCCAAACTCACTGTGACAGGTTTGAAGTAATGCAGTCAATTTAGGGTGAGGCTGAGGGTTAGTAAAATTATAAATAAATAGTTGCACTCTGTTTAGTTACTACGCTTTCTTTTTTGCATTTAGCAGACACTTTTATACAAAGTGACTTACAAACGAAGAACAAAAGCAAATACTTGTAATGTACACTCACCGGCCACTTTTTTATGTACACCTTGCTGGTACCAGGTTGGACCACTTTTGCCTTCAGAACTGCCTTAATTCGTCATGACATAGATTCAACAAGGTGCTGGAAACATTCCTCAGAGATTTTGGTCCATATTGTCATGATAGCATCACGCAGTTGCTGCAGGTTTATCGGTTGCACATACATGATACGAATCTCCTTTTCCACCACATCCCAAAGGTGCTCTATTGGATTGATATTTGGATGACTGTGGAGTCCGTTTGAGTATAGCGAAGTCATTGTCATGTTCAAGAAACCAGTTTGAGATGATGTGAGCTTTGTGACATGGTGTGTTATCTTGCTGGTAGTAGCCATCAGAAGATGTGATCATAAAGGGATGGATATGGTCAGCAACAATACTCAGATAGGCTGTGGCATTTAAACGATGCTCAATTGGTACTAAGGGGCCCAAAGTGTGTCAAGAAAATATCCCCCACACGATTACACCACCAGCAGCCTGAACCCTTCATACAAAGCAGGATGGATCCATGCTTTTATGTTGTTTAAAGGTGCCCTAGAACCATTTTTTACAAGATGTAATATAAGTCCAAGGTGTCCCCTGAATGTGTCTGTGAAGTTTCAGCTCAAAATACCCCATAGATTTTTTTAAATAAATTTTTTTGACTGCCTATTTTGGGGCATCATTAACTATGCACCAATTCAGGCTGCGGCCCCTTTAAATCGCACGCTCCCTGTCCCCCCCGAGCTCTCGAATATAATACAGTGCATTTACAAAGTTCACACAGCTAATATAACCCTCAAATGGATCTTTACAAGATGTTCGTCATGCATGCTGCATGCATGCATCGGATCATGTGAGTATAGTATTCATTTGGATGTTTACATTTGATTCTGAATGAGTTTGATAGTGCTCCATGGCTAAAGCTAACATTACACACTGTTGGAGAGATTTATAAAGAATGAAGTTGTGTTTGCGCATTATACAGACTGCAAGGGTTTAAAAATGAAAATAACGACGGCTCTCTTGTCTCCATGAATACAGTAAGAAACGATGGTAACTTTAACCACATTTAACAGTACATTAGCAACATGCTAACGAAACATTTAGAAAGACAATTCACAAATATCACTAAAAATATCATGTAACCATGGATCACGTCAGTTATTATTGCTCCATCTGCCATTTTTCGCTATTGTTCTTGCTTGCTTACCTAGTCTGTTTTCTACTGGCTGCCCTTGTCTAATGCCTTGAACATGGGCTGGCATATGCAAATACTGGGGTCATACATATTAATGATCCCGACTGTTGCGTAACAGTCCATGTTATGTTGAGATTCGCCTGTTTTTCGGAGGTCTTTTAAACAAATGAGATGTACATAAGAAGGAGGAAGCAATGGAGTTTGAAACTCAATGTATGTCTTTTCCATGTACTGAACTCTTGTTATTCAACTATGCCAAGGTAAATTAAATTTTTGATTCTAGGGCACCTTTAACCCAAATTCTGACCATACCATCTGAATGTTGAGATGGAAATCAAGACTCTTCTTTTGTCCAATTTTGGTGAGCCTGTGTGATTCAGTTTCCTGTTCTTATCTGACAGGAGTGGCACCGGTGTGTCTTCTGCTGCTTTGGCCCATCTGCTTCAAGGTTGGATGGGTTGTGCATTCAGAGACGCTCTTCTGCAGACCTTGGTTGCAACGAATGCTTATTTGAGTTACTATTGCCTTTCTATGAGCTCGAACGAGTCTTGCCATCTTTCTCTGACCTCTGGCATCAACAAGGCATTTTCACCCACAGAACTGTTGCTCACCAGATATTTTCTCTTTTTCAAACCATTCTCTGTAAACCCTAGTGATGGTTGTACATGAAAATCTCAGAAGATAAGCAGTTTCTGAAATACTCAGACCAGACCGTCTGGCAGCTACAACCATGGATTTATAAAAATACCATGTTTGGTTCTTATGATCATCGAAATGAATTACCGAAATAATTCATTGTGAAACCACATGCACAATGCAATGTGTAGTTAAGCTACTTTTGCACTGATAGATTTGTGTTCAGCTGTAGAAAGAAACTCATACAGGTTTGGAACGACATGAGGGTGAGTAAACGATGACAGGCTTTTTCATTTTTCAAGTAAATTGTCCCTTTAAGTCACACAGTAACAATCTATGCTTGATTCTGGAAGTGCAAATGCAAATGAGCAGCAATTCTGCATTGACCAATGGTAGTGCAGACAGTGATTCAGCACCTGGTCAGGTAGGAACGGCTGTCAGTGTGAATGGGGCTTCAGTCAAGTCTGTGTCATTATGAACTGATTTCTGTAATCCTGTCTGGTAAAATGGCACATGTTGCTTATTGCTAGCAAGTGTTCATCACTGACAGGTTCTAAACGAGTCCTCATCTTTCCGTGATGCCGCTTCGGCACAATTATAAAGTGGCGTCTTCTCAGGAAACGGAAAAATTGTCAGCCGTGCTACAAATTGCCGCTGCTCAAAGATACTCCATCTCTTCGCTGTTTTACACTCACTTCTTCCTCAATCCTCTTTCTCTCTCTGCTTGGAAAAAAATTGCTCTCCTACGATCATCCGGGTGCACTTAAGGGTAAATACAGGCCGTCAGCATTAACATAAGATTATTCCAGAGACTGTCAGACCTGTGCACCAAGTGTGTGTGTGTGCGTCCTTTCCCAACACATCTGCCAGCGTTTCTTATTCCTATGTTTTTTTTTTGCTTGAACACAATGAGCGCATCTGAAATGCTCCTTCTGAATTCTTTATTTTTCCTCCATCATGCCTTTTCTAGCCGAACAAGGACTGTCAGTTTTTCCTGGAACTTTCCTCCGTCAGCGCAGGCACCGCTATACTTTTCTACCAACATCACAAGGTTCTGTTGAAGGAAACAACACGATAGAGCGCGATGATTGACTAGGACAACGGCATACATGCATGCATAGAGGCATCAGAGTATGTGCGTGTTTGTATTTTTATATATGTTTATATCATGCGCACACACACTAGTGCCTGCTTCATAAATTAGAATTACGTATTCATAGAGCGCAGCGGCAGGGAGGCTTGTGAGAGAGAGTCTCATGAGGGCCGCAGCATCTAGGTCAGAGTGATTTTATCATTCAGCGGGTAGCTGCAGAACGCTGGAGGAATCCTTCAGAGACAGCTGGAGTCGGTTACTTGAGAACGTGTTAAAGTTCTTCAGAATAAGACAAAAGCATCCCAGGATGTTATTAGCCCCTGGAATCAATCACAGAGAAGCACTTTTAATTAGTGGGCTTTGCTAAGATGAGGGTTAGTGGAATCTTATTTTGACCGATTCATCAGTGCACATTGTTCTAAATAGATTGTCTGTCTTTGTAATATTTTATCAGAATTTAAGAACTTGCTCTGCCTCTGAAACAGCTTCTCATACAATATTCTGTTTCACTTGCAAATGTGTCTGATTATAGAGTTAAAATGGATTATGAATGGCAAACTTTGATGTTTATAGTAAGTTTGGGGTCATTAAGATTTTTTTAAAGGGTTAGTTCACCCAAAAATGAAATTTCTGTCATTAATTACTCACCCTTGTGTCATTCCCAAACCCGTAAGACCTTCTTTCATCTTCAGAACACAAATTAAGTTAATTTTGATGAAATCCGCGAGGTTTTTTTATCCCATAGAAAGCAATGTAATTTCTGTCATTCAAGGTCCAGAACGGTATTAAAGTGGTTTAAGCGTTTTCAACCCAAGCTGACGTCATCAGGGAAGGAACGCCATTCCAGACCGGAAGTAACTTTTAGATTTTGATTAAAGATTACCACGACAAACATTTTTTTTTCTGTGTAATAACTTGCACGGGTTAATTGTTCACCACAAGACTAGTAATATGCACTAACAAAGTAAACAGGGTCAATTTTGATTTCACGCCGACTTTAAAGTCGTTATTTTTGTTTTTGTGCACAAAAAGTATTCTCGTTGTTTCATAACATTAAGGTTGAACCACTGTAGTCACATTGACTATTTTAACGATGTTTTTACTACTTTTCTGGACCTTGAATGACGGTAATTACATTGTTTTCTATAGGGGGATTTAAAAAAAAAACCTTTGGATTTGATCAAAAATATCTTAATTTGTGTTCCGAAGACGAATGAAGATCTTACAGGTGTGGAAAGACATGAGAGTGAGTAATTAATGTAATTAAATTTCATTTTAAAGAAGTCTCTTCTGCTCACCGAGGCTGCATTTATTTGATCAAAAATACAGTAAAACAGTAATAATGTGAAATACTATTATTACAATTTAAATATATGGTATATATTGTAAAATTAATTTATTCCTGTGATCAAAGCTGAATTTTCAGCATCATTACTCCAGTCTTTAGTGTCACATGATCCTTCAGAAATCATTCTAATATGCTGATTTGCTGCTCAAGAAACATTTCTGATTATTATCAATGTTGAAAATGGTTGAGCTGCTTCATATATTTTTGTGGACAATGTATCACAATTTTGTCAGGATTCTTTGATGAATAGAGAGTTCAAAAGAACAAGAATTGTTTGTAACATTATAAATGTCACTTTTGATCATTTAATGCACGGTTGCTGAGTAAAAGTCTTAATTTCTTTAAGATAAACAAATCTTACTGACCCCAAACTTTTGAAAGTAAAAATCTAATTACATGACCAAACATCACTTTACTCCTGGGCTGGATCAAATTAAAGCCGTTAATGACTTTGACTCAGAGTTTTTAATTTGCCGGAGGTGTCCTCTGTGTCTCATAGACCTCTGACCTCTGCTCGCCTGGTGTAGGCTCTTCTAATATTCATCTCTTCCCCTCTCCGATGACCTGTGATCCAGCCGAGCAGGCGTGATCTTTCACTCTCAGCCTTTCATCATTTTTTGTGCATCTTGATTGACAACAGGAGTTTCCCGTGACCTACATTTGCATCTGCTCCGTGACCCAGATAGTGCTCGTGTAATGAGTGTCCGGCTCCTCCTCGTCTTGGCCTTGCGTCGGTGTGTTGAGGTCCTCCCGCCGCTGATGGAGTTTGTCCCCAGGGCCTGTGCTGTCTGGGGTCCGGAGAGAAATATTCTCATCCACCCGGACTGCGGACACTTCGTGGGGTAGGATGGGGGGGGGCACGCATTACTATTCATGGGTTTGAGATGACAGGATGCTGGGAGGCCTCTGCTTGATGGAGCAAATCCATTCAGAGCCAAAACACACACATCTTCACCTGCTCCTGTCCCAGGGTGCCACTTTCACGGAAAAATAGATTATTGAAACTGTTATACAATATTATAGTATTTATTAATATTTTAAATGAGCTTTTATTTTTTTATTTTCATAAATAGTTGTTTTAGTGATTTTGTTATGTCTATTCATTTTTTTTTAATTTTTTTTTATTTATTTATTTATTTATTTTATTTTACTCCACACAGCTCCGGGGGGTTAATAAAGGCCTTCTGAAGCGAAGCGACGCATTTGTATGAGAAAAATATCCATATTTAACACGTTATAAAGTAAAATAACTACGAAAGTAAAATAAACCTTACATATTTAACTTACGGAAAAAGCTTGTTTCTTAAGTTGAACACAGAAGGCGTAGGATGTAGCATAAGCATTTTGAATGGCGAGAGATGTTACACTTTCTTTGTAAGTTGAATATGGAAGGCGGTCATCATCACTTCTTCTCCTGCGCTTTTTACTGGTAGCAAACAGCGTTACATTACTGTGTGCACCCCCTTCTGGATTGGAGTGTGGATCGTCTGCGACCATTGTGTGACTGCATGAACTTAGCCGTGATGTCCGTACCGTGATGGTTCGGGATGAACACTTGTACTATTACACCCCTACTTTAAGGTTTTTGATAAAAACATTCCAGGATTATTCTCCTTATAGTGGACTTTAATGGCCTCCAAATGGTTGAAGGTCAAAATTACAGTTTCAGTGAAGCTTCAAAGGGCTTTAAACAATACGAGACGAGGAATAAGGGTCTTATCTAGCGAAACGATTGGTCATTTTTGAAAATTACAACTGCATATGCTTTATAAACACAAATGATCGCCTTGCACTTGCTTCCGCTTTCCGTATTCTTCAAAACGCTTACGCTGTATGTCCTACACCTTCCCTATTCCGTTTTTTTTCCATAAGTAGAATAATCCTGGAATGTTTTCATCAAAAACCTTAATTTCTTTTGAACTGAAGAAAGAAAGACATGAACATCTTGGATGACATGGGGGTGAAGAAAAATCAGGAAAATTTTATTTGAAAGTGGACTAATCCTTTAAGTTTTGCACGGGCAAGTACTGAAAATCTGGTTTTATTCATATCAATTCACAAGTGTTGCATCATGCTTCCTGCTTGGCTGTGTTAAGGATGTGTTGAGATGTTCTCAGGGTATTTCTGGTCATTTTGAAGTCTCTCCTGTTTATGTGGAGGGTTGTGCGTTAATGGAAGGTGACGTGTTTTGATGTGTTGTGTTATATGTCTCTGAATGGCAGGAGGAAAGTCGCTCTGCCAGCGTCTCCAGCACAAAGTAACCCAAATGGAGGACCCGCGGGACTCTCGGTTGCTCGTTCCCTCTCTTTCTCTCTCTCTGCAGCTGTGAATCTCATCTCAGAGACGGTATCAGACAGACGCAGACAGAGCTTCACTGGCAAACACAAAGAAAAAGATATTTATGTAGCTCCAAATATGAACAACAATGCCTCAATCCAAGTGCAGATATCTCAGTGCATCTTGCTGCTGTGCTCGGTTTTACCCTGTTTTTGGGTTTTCGTTTTACTCCTGACATGTCAGAGGCATTTTATTGTCATAGTTGCTCCATTGAGTACTTAAGGCCTAGGCTTAAAATACACTTTCTCAAAAAAGATAGTAATTAAAATGCTTGTGCTCATGTGGGCCACATGGAATTAATTTGTTATCTTGATTTCTTTCTAAGAACTGTTTTCGCTGTTTTAAAAAGGCTTACTGCCAGAGCAGTCTTATGTTTTAATGTCTTTTTAAGTGTTATAGTGATATTTACAGTGGTTAAGAAGGTGCTTTGACCATAATCCTTAACCGTGGTTTAATTGAATGTGGCTTATTGAATGTTGGACATAAATTTGATGTTTACTAGGTTAAAAGAACTAATTAATGGATAAATAATGTAATAACCATGTAAACGTCCTATTAGAGCAACAAGATTCTGGATAAATTGAGAATCACAATTTTTTGTTTCAAACAGATCACAATTCTCCCACAATTTTGAACAGACAACTAAACAAAATAACATGTAATTTACTAGAGGTTCTGACAAAATGTTAATTGCTGCAGTCTATTTAAAAATGATTCATATATATATATATATATATAAAGAATGATTCAATGACTCACAAAAGACTTCATTTGTTTATATTATGGGGTGAATCAGTGTTTTTTTTTTTTTTTTTTTTTTGAACAAATCTCTTGAATGAATGATTCAATGACACTTACACAGTCACTTGTCACCACCTACTGCCATAATGATGTAATCGATATAATCTTTATTTGAAGCACCAAGTTACTTTTAAAAGGTTATTAGCTCTATTTTGATCGCTTCCATAGACATCAGTGTTTATATCTGAACTATAAACTTTTATCCCATTACATCTGTGATGACTTGAATTGAGACAGAAATAATGATACTGTGTGGTTAAAAAGACTGTTTGTGAAGCTGCTTAATACCTATTCATGATAAATGCTTTCTATGGGTCAGATCTGAATGTCCCGCCGTGATTTTGTCAAAAGTTTAATTGACACAGGAATATTGTCATTTAGGAATAAGATCTCATGGGTGTTTGAATTAAGATTGCGATCTTTTAACGATTAATCGTGCAGCTCTACAGCCTATTGAATCTTCCTTCATGACGTTGTTTCATGAGACCATACTCTGCATACATTTCTCTATCCTCTTTTCATGTGAGGTGTTTAAATCCTGTAAATGTTGTGTCGGAGGAGTCCGCTGCCGTCCCACAAGCCTTGTGTGATGTTTTAATGAGAATTTGAAGCTGGTAGCGCTGAGCGCTCCGCTGCGTTTCCTTAAACTGCCAAGTAAGAGCCCCATTAATAATGCAGCTCATTAAAGTGTGTAATTAATCGGGAGCGGTGTAACGGGGAGAGCAGGGGCCGCTCAGGGAGCCGCAGCGCTCCCGCAGAGAGAGAGGCTGCAGCGCCACACGCCTCCGACTGATGCATTATTTATGTGCCAGAAAAGAGGAGCCAGACTCAAATGAAATGAGATAGATTTGCTCGGCCTCCGTCACTGCTGGCATGCTCCGAGACTTCTGCTGGCGTTACGGCCCATCCGGAATGCTGCGTGCGTGCGTGTGTGTGTGTGCTTTGTACAATAAATATTGAAGACTGGCTTCCATTCTGCAGCCTCTGTGTTGGACTGGAAAGGTCAGTGTCTTGGCTGGTGAGTCTTTTGTTCTTGAGTTGTGAAATCGCAGCAGGTGATTTTGACAGATGCATATAGCCTATGCAGGGCCCTGTGCGGTCTGTTTTATTTTGAGCCAAATTCCGTGATTTCCGTTTTTTTTTTTTTTTTTTTTGCAATTTATAGCTTTAGTTGCAATCATATGTAGCAATTTAAAATACATTAACGGTCGTATTTACAGTTCTGTGTGACTTACATCATAAAGTGATTTTGTAGGATTTCTAATCAGGCTCTAAATTGTGTGCCATTTAAAAGAAACATTTTTTGTTTCTGATTCAACAATTCACTTTCCACCATCACATCAATTCCTATGGACAACATCAAGTAGAGCTGAATGATTAATCGTGAAAAGATTGCGTTCTCGATTCAAACACCCACACAGTCTCATTCCTAAATGACAGCGATTCTCCAGTGTGACCCAGAGAGAGCAGTTATTATGTATGAAACAACTTAAACTGTCGTTTTAACCACAAAGAATCATTATTTCTGTGTTGTTTCATCACTGGATGAATCAGCGTTTTTGAACAAATCTCTTGAATGAATGATTCAATGACATATTCAATGATTCAATGAATATACAGTCACTTGTCGCCACCTACAGGCACAATATTTATTTGAAGCGCAAGTTATATTCAAAAGGTGATTTGCTCTTTTGATCGCTTCTGTAGACATCAGTGTTTATATCTGAACTATAAACTTTTATCCCAGGACTTCAAAGTACTGCGATAAAAGTTTATAGTTCCGATATAAAATGTCTACGGAAGTGATCAAAATAGAGTGAATCACCTTTTGAAAGTAAATTGCCCACAAGTTACTGTTAAAAATGTATTTGTCTTTGAATCATTATTTCAAGAGATTCATTCAAAAATGCTGATTCATCCAGTAATGAAACAAGTGAAGTATTTACGAGTGAGTCATTGAATCATTCATTGAATCAAACTAATTTTTTGAATAATTATTTCAGATTAATTAAACCTTTTAAATAGACTGCAGAAATGAACAATTTGTCAGAACCTCTAGTTAATTACATGTTATTTTGTTTAGTTCATTTATTTTAGTTGTTCAGAATAGTGGGAGAATCGTGATCTCTATTTGAAACAAAAAAATTGTGATTCTCAATTTATCCAGAGTCATGCAGCTCTAGCATCACGTCACAGGCTATTTTGTGTTCTCTATTCAGTTTCTCTCATAAATACACATTACAGCCGACTTTAGAGTGTGTCGCCATGTCTTGTTGTTTATTCTTCACATGAAAACCATCATTGTTCAATTTGGCCAGTTTTTGAAGTGGACTGGACTCCCGTAATTACACTTAGAGGGATTAAAAGTGGAAATCATCCACACATCTTTCCAGACCACAGAGCGTGAGATGAGCAGTGCATCATGGGTAAGACGTTCTCACTTTGTGAACAGGTTCAGCTTCTCCCCAATGCAGTGGTCCGTCTCAAACACGCCTCCTTCCGAGCTGCTCTCCGTCCCCCCCAGTGCTTCACATGTGCTGCTATAATTTACTGCGACTTGGCTAATCAGAGTAATTATGGCTTAATTATGGTTAATCACTTTTACATAAACTTGTTGGCTGAGAGAATGATGCTTTATGAAATGTGCCACACATGCGCACGCTTGACAAAGTGGCTGAGACACTGAATTCCTCATGCATTTCTCTCTCACCAACATCCTGGACTCAATGTTTACTTGAGACTGTATGCTTCAGTTATGCATACACAACTGTTTTTCATCCCGGTTATGCACTCGTTTACTTCAGGTGTTTACATTTTACACCTAATGTATTCCTGTATTGTCTAAATAGAGGTTATCAGGTTATTATAGTGTTGTTGTTTTTTCCCTTTCAATATTAAAATACTTTCTTGTACTAGTTTAATGTGTAGGACTCCACTATTCAGGCAAAAAAAAAGAAGAAAAAATCTAATTGTGAATTGTTTGGTAAAAACTGTCAATTGCAATTTAAAATGCTTTTTTTGTTTTTTAAAGCTCTAGGTTTGCTGTGCTTGGGCTGCACAATTTGGCCAAAAATGTTGTGATTATATGACTATAAAATAATTATTATTATTATTGTTGTTATTAATTTTATAATAGTTATTCAAAGTAAAATTATTAAACAAAACTATTACTATTTTACTGTAACAAAAAACAGAGTAAGAAAAATAATGTAATACTAATTTTATTTTACTGTACAGCTCTGAAATTGTAATATTAAAGGTGCCTTAGAATTGACATTTTACAAGATGTAATGTAAGTCTATAGTTTCCCCAGAATGTGTCTGTGAAGTTTCAGCTCAAAATACTCCATAGATTTTTTTATTATACTATATTTTAACTGCCTATTTTGGGGTGGCATTAAAAATGCTCTGATTTGGTGTGTGTACACCTTTAAATGCTCGTGCTCCCCGCCCCCAAGCTCGCGACTCCAATAAACATTGCATAAACAATACTGAAGTTCACAATATAACTCTCAAAATTGATCTTAACAAACTGTTTGTGATGCAGCATATCAGATCACGTAAGTATGGCATGTATTTTGTGGTTGCTTGCTAACATTTGATTCTGAATGAGTTTGATAGTGCTGCCCGACGGCTAACCTGGCTAAAGCTACACACAGTTGGAGAAACTCGATAAGAATGCAGGTGTGTTTATGAATTATACAGACTACAAGCTTTTTCTGGTTAAAAATGAAAATAACGACATGGCTCTGGTCTCTGTGAATACAGTAAGAAACAATGGTAACTTTAACCACATTTAACAGTACATTAGCAACATGCTAACGAAACATTTAGAAAGACAATTTACAAATATCACTAAATATATCATGGATCATGAACATTATTATGGATCCATCTGCCATTTTCGCTATTGTCTTTGCTTGCATGCTTCACAATACCTGCAGAATGTCTGATGGTTTGGCTGTGCAGCTCCAGGCGTTAATACTGCCTTATCTAATGCCTTGAACATGGGCTGGCATATGCAAAAGTTGGGGGCATACATATTAATGATCCCGACTGTTGCGTCACAGTCTGTGTTATGTTGAGATTCGCCTGTTTTTCCGTGGTGTTTTTCACGCACAAGATTTACATATGAAGTAGAAAACAATGGTGTTTGAGACTCACTGTATGTCATTTCCATGTACAGAACTGTTATTATTCAACTATGCCAAGGTAAATTCAATTTTCAATTCTATAACACCTTTAATATTTATGGTCGTCTTAATTTATTTTCAAACGTTAAACCATCAAGCTTTTATTTTGGAGGAAATCCACAGGGAGCCTTTGCAATTTAATAAAACCATATCGCAATTTCGGTTTATTCCAATTAATCTTGCAGCCCTACTGTAGAGTCAACTATAAATAATCTGCTGGTAGTTTGACTTCCTCAAGAGTAAACACTTGTAAACACCACTTAGAAACTATCTGGTTACAGCCCAGAACACCCTAGCAAGTGTATAGCAACACCTTAGCTACCTCCCATGTATCATAGTATCAACTTCTGCACTGGCAATCACTAAGATTTCATTGATAAAATGTTAAAATCTAGTTATTTTTTAGTTATTATTCAGTTTAGTGTATCACCTTTAAGGTGGTTTGGTATTTTGTAGATGCTGTTTATCCAGTGTGACGTACAGATACAGTCGGGACAGTTTCCCTGGAGTTACGTGAGGTTAAGTGCTTTGCTTAATGTCAACATGGTGTTGTTAAACTCAACAAGTTCATGGAGTTGTAAATCTAGTATTTGAAACCAGGATCTTTAACCACTGCACCACCACTATTTATGAATCAGGGATTGACAGTCTGTGTCGGTGACCCATGCGTAACGGAACTGACTCACTCTGATGGAGGAAATGAGTGCCGTGTCATTGGTCACCCTGCCCTCTGTGGCTCTTTTGGAGACTGACGTGTTCTCTGGCGTCCCACAGGAATGACTTTAATAAAGAGCTGCAGGGCAGGTTTTAATGACACGCTTGTCTCGGGCCGTTCGGCCCCTCGGGGGTGCTGAGAAATGGACGCTTGATCCAGTCTGAGGGGGGACTGGGCTCTTCATACAGCTCAGATTTATATTTTGGCCAGCACTTCACAAATATTTAAATGTGTACACTTGCAATTCACATAGGGATGTGTATCTGATCATATCTGTATTGGCCGATATTTGTTTTGTTTTTTTGTTGTTGTTTTTTTTTTGTGACATATTATACCCAAAAATTCTTCATACAGTGGACTACCAGTAAAATTGATAAAAAATTTGAAACCAAAAATTATTCAGACACTTTGATCTGACCATGTTTTGCTTAAGTGTTATTTGACATAATTAAGATTTTTTTTTCTGACACAGTTTAACTCTGAGATCTTGTCATATTTTATTACCATTTTTTAAACTATAGTGAATAAACTGAATTAATGAATGAAATGTTTAATTTTTGACCTTGTGGGGACTTTTTTTGGTCCCCTTGAGGAAACAATATGTATATATATTTCTGTATTTCTACTGAAGAGTTATTCATAATTTCTATTGTGCATTAAAATTTTTAGATGCCTGATATTACTTTTAAATATATAATTTTCTGTAAAATTCTACGTTGCATCTTTCGTAATCTATTTTCTTGGTAAATGTTTTAATTATTGTTTTATTTATTTTTTACTCATTTATTTTTATTTTAAATTATTATTATTATTTTTAAGTTGATTATTTAGTTAATTATTAGGCCAATATTCCATGTTGGTATTTTGTTTTTTGTAATTATTGGAATAGGTCAATTTATAAATTATTATTATTATCATTATTATTATTTAATTTTAAATTATTATTATTATTATTATTATTATTATTAAATGGGTTATTTCGTTAATTATTAGGCTAATATTCTGTGCAGATAATATTATTTTAAATTATTATTATTATTATTATTATTATTATTATTAAATTGATTATTTAGTTAATTATTAGGTCAGTATTCCATGCAGATAATGTCAGGCTTTTTTTGTTTTTTTTTGTTTTTACAAAAATAAATATATTTAAAAATAAATTAGTGTTTCTGTAGTAAAGAGCTATTCATATTTTGCATTAAAATGCTTAGATGCCTTATATAACTTTTAAATATTTTATTTTATTATAAAACTCTAGATTGCATCTTTAGTGTCTTTAGAAATAGTGTTGTGGATGGTTGTCAGGTTGTTGCTATGTGGTTTCTAAAGTCTTCTGAGTTGTTGTAGCATGTTGCTATGCAGTTGCTAGGGTGTTCAGGGTGGTTGCCGAGTGATTGCCTAAGGGTGCATCTCAATCAGCTTCATAGTTCAGTATTCAGGGCAGTGACCAGGGAGTCTACCATTTTAAAATCCTTCCAGTGCACTGAAACATTTGCTCCCTGAAAAATCCCACAATGCACCGCAAAAACCAGGGAGCATCGATGGAGTTAGGGAGCTCCCTTACCAGAAATTACATCACATTTCTGAAGCGCGAAACTTGACATGCACGAGCCAACTCAATAAATATAATGACACGGAATAGAAGGTTTGAAAAGACAAACCGTTTAAAAAATATATATATGTACTGTTAGCATAAACACACATCACATAAAGGTATAATTATATTAATATTTATAATTAATATTCAGCTTAAATGTTGTAAGGATATATAACAAGAATATTACTTTTTTTTCTCATTTAAAAAAAAATGTTTTAGTTTACATATACAAACATTTGCAACAGTCTGGAAATTATGCAGCTATAATTTAAATCTATAAGTATTGTCTTCATGAGCTCTCTCAAACTGACCCCAGGCCAGTAGTTATGGCTAAGCCCTGATGTTAGTGCCTCATTTTATTCCCATTCAGAGCTCGAGGCTTTCTTTACTATAAACACTGAGCCTATAAAAGTAGTTCTGCATTGAAAGTGTGTCCTGCCTCATCCTGATGTAAACTCCTCCAGCTCTGCTCATGCATGTCGACCGACCGCAGCCCTGATTAGCTGCAGCTCATAGATCACATACATTTAGTAGATCTAGAGGAATATGTCTGGCCCGAGGCACAGGATGCTTTGAAATGAGGAACGCTATTTTCCTAATGAATGACTTCACTCTCTCTCCATCTCGATGTCTATCTGTCTCTATCTCTGGTTTCCAGCTCAGGCTGTGTCATTACCAGCTAGCCTCGGGCCTGGCCGGCCTCTAATGATTATAATTACCATTATTAGAGTCGACTCTAGAGGTGCCTGCATGGGCCAGACGCAGAGCCTCGTCTCGTGCTGGTCCACTGGGCTGGAGCTGCTGGTCTTGGGCTGTAGGGATGCGTCTCTTCAGGACACACACACACACACACACACACACGCAGCTCCTGTCAGCTCCGTTTAAGCGCTGTGTCACACCTGCACATGTACGCTGGGGTTTATTCTTTTAATTGACTTTCTAATTTGTGATTTCATTTTGTTTTTGACTGATTAATTACCCTCATGGCACCTTTTCCTATGTCCTCTGAGATCCGTCCTGTGCAAAAAAAGAAAAAAAGAAAAAAAGAGAGTTGTTTTGTGCATTTAATATCACAATCCATTAATGAGTTGATTATATGCAAAGCGATATATCAGAAAGGCCAATTAAGTAAGATTTAAAAAAAAAAGATTAAGATTAAAATATCTTAAAATGTAATAAATGTAACTAACTATCAGCCTGTTAGCATTGTTTTAAAATATTGTCTTCAGTATAACCAAAAGTGTCATTCGGTAAAACCGAAATTTTGGTTAAACTGAATGACTTTTTTGATGACAAATTTTGACCATCTTGGAAAAAAAATGACAAAAACGGTGTTAGCCGATTATAAAAACCACATAATCTCATTGTTAACACTTAATAAAACTTCAAAATGAATTATATCTCCATTAGGTTTTTTTATACTTTTAAAAACCTCATCAATGACCCATATACAGTATACAGTATATACACACAAACACATTACATTATATAACACTGAAGTATGTTTTGAAGGCTTTATCTACTTAGAGTGATTCTGTTTTCTTTTTTTGATGCCTTGTAGACACTTTTCCCAGCATTCTTACTGTCTAGGGTTGTGACAGCGGTGGCCTGGTTTAACAGATCGAGTCCTGTCTCACCCTTCCCGGTGTGTGTAGTTTTTCTTTCCATTCTGTTACACTTGTGACTGTATAATGAATAATGCCGGCACTGAATTAGCATGTAGCTGTCGTCTTGACTCTGGTGCCTGCGTTGTGACGGGACCACCGCTGCACGCGCTGCCGTCGACCCGCCCTGATTTATCAAGTGCTGCAGCCACACTCGACTGTGCCACTGAATCACCAACAACAAACAGGGCCAGAGCTGTCAGCGTCAATCTGAGCCCACGCCTTCAACACAACCCACTAGAAAGGGTTAATCAGGCAAAGCCAATCCAACAAACGCACCCCTCGTGTTTATATTCTCACAGTGAAAGATTGTTTGGAATTTCAGAAGTCAATACTACAGTGGCCGAGAGAGCTCAATGCACTGCAAATGAAGAAAACACATGCAAATAGAAGAAAACATCTTCATCAGTTTGACAACACGTACTGCAAAAGTTCACAACGCACCCAAATACAGAAACGCACTGCAAAAGTTCTCAACACAACCAAATACAAAAACGCTCTGCAAAAGTTCACAACCAAATACAGAAATGCGCTGCAAAAGTTCACAATGCAACCAAATACAAAAACGCACTGCAAAAGTTCTCAATGCAACCAAATACAGAAACGTTCTGCAAAAGTTCACAACCAAATACAGAAATGCACTGTAAATGTTCACAACGCAACCAAATACAGAAACACTCTGCAAAATTTCACAACGCAACCAAATACAGAAACGTGCTGCAAAAGTTCACAACGCAACCAAATACAGAAACGCTCTGCAAAAGTTCACAATGCAACCAAATACAGAAACACTCTGCAAAAGTTCACAGCACAACCAAATACAGAAACGCGCTGCAAAAGTTCTCAACACAACCAAATACAAAAACGCTCTGCAAAAGTTCACAATGCAACCAAATACAGAAACACTCTGCAAAAGTTCACAACACAACCAAATACAGAAACGCTCTGCAAAAGTTCTCAACACAACCAAAAACAGAAACACTCTGCAAAAGTTCACAACACAACCAAATACAGAAATGCTCTGCAAGTTCACAACCAAATACAGAAATGCGCTGCAAAAGTTCACAACACAACCAAATAGAGAAACACGCTGCAAAAGTTCTCAACGCAACCAAATACAGAAACGCTCTGCAAAATTTCACAACGCAACCAAATACAGAAACGTGCTGCAAAAGTTCACAACGCAACCAAATACAGAAACGCTCTGCAAAAGTTCACAACACAACCAAATACAGAAATGCTCTGCAAAAGTTCACAACCAAATACAGAAATGCGCTGCAAAAGTTCACAACCAAATACAGAAACATGCTGCAAATGTTCATAACACAACCAAATACAGAAACGCGCAGTAAATGTTCACAACACAACCAAATACAGAAACACTCTGCAAAAGTTCACAACGCAACCAAATACAGAAACGCTCTGCAAAAGTTAACAATGCAACCAAATACAGAAACACTCTGCAAAAGTTCTAAACACAACCAAATACAGAAACACTCTGCAAAAGTTCACTACACAACCAAATACAGAAATGCTCTGCAAAAGTTCACAACCAAATACAGAAACGTTCTGCAAAAGTTCACAACCAAATACAGAAACATGCTGCAAATGTTCACAACACAACCAAATACAGAAATGCGCTGTAAATGTTCACAATGTAACCAAATACAGAAACGCCCTGCAAAAGTTCACAACACAACCAAATACAGAAATGCTCTGCAAAAGTTCACAACCAAATACAGAAACGCGCTGCAAAAGTTCACAACGCAACCAAATAAAGAAACGCACTGCAAAAGTTCTCAACGCAACCAAATAAAAAAACACGCTGCAAAAGTTCTCAACGCAACCAAATACAGAAACGTTCTGCAAAAGTTCACAACCAAATACAGAAACATGCTGCAAATGTTCACAACACAACCAAATACAGAAACGCGCTGTAAATGTTCACAATGTAACCAAATACAGAAACGCCCTGCAAATGTTCACAACGCAACCAAATACAGAAACGTTCTGCAAAAGTTCACAACCAAATACCAAAACGCGCTGTAAATGTTCACAACGCAACCAAATACAGAGACGCGCTGCAAATGACTTGTATGGTGACAAATTTTGTCCATCTTGTAAAAAATGACAAAAGCTGTGTTAACTGTTTATAAAAACCACATAATCTCATCGTTAACACTTAATAAAACTTCAAAATTAATTATATCTCCATTATGTTTTTTTTTACACTTTTAAAAACATTATTCATCAATGACTCATATACAAGACCACATACAAGTGGTTTGGTGTGTTGTTTACATATGTTATGGTAAAATATGTTTCTGTCATGATGTTTTTGTGCTCTTTTATTTAGATTAAAGGAGGCAAGACATCAATTGTCCTTTATCCTTGCCAGAATATAGAAGTAGCAGCAGTATGTGTCTTTGTCCATGTGAAACAAAGCAGATGCAGCATTATCCACACAAATGCCCGGGACTGACAGCAGACCTAAACATCATTCGTTCAACATCAGCATCTCACTCCTATCTGAGAATCTCCATGACAACCAGCCATGCAAACCGCCTCTGTTGACACGCCTGCATACATTCGCAGAGGATTACGTGTTCTTCCGGCTATTGACAGCCATGTGTTATCCACGGCTAATCAGACGGGATAAGAAATGTGAACTGCCATTCTGTTCAGAGCTGAATTATTTCTGGAGGAAGCTGATCCTGCCATCAGACCACTGGCATGGATATGGATATAATCTCATGCATTTCTTACTCCAATTTGAAAGAAAAAAAGTATATGCTATAAATGTGTTTCAGTGATAAGACAAAAATAGTGTTTTGTTCTGTAGTGTTGTGTTCTGTTCTGTTCCATTCTGTCCATCTAGCGGTTTTTTGTTTTTGTTTTTTTTTGTCTACTAATTGTTTAGACACCTACAGACTAGTTCATTTTTGAAAGTAATGTAGTTTTGCACATTCCTCCAAACTCCAACATTGGAGGGACAATTTTAGACAATTTTTATTTTGTAGAGTTTCAGAAAATGGCAAGCCGTAAGTGTCAATCATACTATTGTTTGTGCAACTACTGGCTATTTAATTTTGAGGGTCAGAGGGTAGAAAATTGTTTGGATAAAACTAAAGTATGTCTGTTCTGGAAGCTTGTTTCCAGAAGGTAGTTGCGATTTTTTTTTTTTTTTTTTTATCTCACAATTCTGACTTTTTCTTGCAGTTGTAAGTTTATATCTCACATTTTGGACTCTTTCTCTCAGAATTGCAAGTTTATAGGCCTATTGCACAATTCGGACTTTATAACTCGTAATTGCAAATTTATATCTCACAATTGCAAGAAATAAAGTCAGAATTGCAAGTTTATATTTTACAATTGTGAGAAATAAAGTGAGATCTGTATTTCTCGTAATTGTGAGATATAGGGCCCTATTTTAACAATCTAAACGCATGGTGTAAAGTGCATGGTGCTGGTGCACTTAGGGCGTGTCTGAATCCACTTTTGCTAGTTTAACGACAGAAAAAAACGGTCGGCGCCTGGTCCAAAAGGGTTGTGTTTTTGGTGTAATGTGCAATAAACCAATCAGAGTCTCATGTCCCATTCCCTTTAAAAGCCAGTTGCGCTTGCACTATGGCGGATTTGCTATTTACATTGAGGAATTTGCAAGTGGAAAGACTCCAGACTCCCTTTTATTTTTAGTATTTAAAAATGTTTGTGTGCTGCTGCGTGTCCCTGTGTGTGTAACAAGCAGAGTGTCCATGGGTGAACAGATGGCCGTGAGTGCATTTGCTATTTAAACAACGTGATGCTGGACGTGAAAATGATAACTGCGTCAGGCTGAAACTAGCAAAAAACACTTGTCGCGCCTGGCGTCCCATTGCGCCAGGTGTATGATAGGGCCCATTAACTTGCAATTTACCCTTCGCAAAGACCCGCCCCCCTTAGTTACTGTTGTTTTGTCCGACAAGCCATGGCGCTGTCATGCCACACAGAATGAAAAATACATCGCGGAGCAAAGAGGACACTGTCAACACGTCGACAGACAAGACAAAGCAGGTTACGTATGATATTAAAATCCCAGCTTTCAAATTGTGTAATTTTTTAAAGAAATTCGAACAATAAAAACTGTTTTGTGGCTCTTTAATGTGTCGTGATCATGGCTCCTGAACCGATCATCTCTTCCTACTAGTTAATTTATAGCATCAAATAAACATGAATGAACATGAGAAGGAATGTTGTTTCAAACGCGGAAAGACGTCAGTACACACCATTTTTCAAGTTCAAGTCCAACGAGGTTTATCTTCTAACTCCTGACTGCTTTGTCGGACAAAATCGCAGATTCAGCGTTATGATTGGTTAGATCGCTTGTCAATCAAATTCCAGGCGAAGGGTCAGTTGCAAGTTATAAAGTCTGAATTGTGAAGTATAAACTTATGAGGTGTAAACTCACAATTATAATAAAAATAAATCATAATTGCAAGATATAAACTCACAATTCTGACAAAAGGAATTTTCTTTCTTGTTTATATCACAGTTGCGAGAAATGCAATTCAGACTGTTTTTTCACAATTATGAGAAAAAAGACGGAAAAAAATTCGCAATTGTTTATATCTCACAATTCTGTGAAGAAAAAACAGAATTGCGAGTTTCACAGTTGCGAGAAATACAATTCTGACTTTTATTTCTCGCAATTATGAAATGTAAACTCGCAATTCTGACTTTTTTCTCTGAATTGCGATATATAAATGTGCAGTTCTGATAAAAAGAAATTTCATTCTCACAAATGTGAGAAATAAAGTCTGAATTTTGAGTTATAAAAATGTAAGTTCTTGCAATTGCGAGAAATCAAGTCATAATTATAAACTCGGAATTGCAAGTTATAAAGTCAAAATTGCGAGATATAAACTTTAAATTCGGACAAAAAGTCAGTTGTGAGAAATAAAGTCAGAATTGCAAGTTCTACATTCACAATTGAGAGAAAAAGTCAGAATTGTGAGTTTATATCTCACAGTTGCAAGAAATAAAGTCAGAATTGTTAGTTTATATCCCACAATTGCAAGAAAAGTCGACCTAAGCGTTGTTAAATAGGGCGGTCTAGACTTTCAAAAAAGTTATATTCAACTTTCTGAAAACAAAACAGGGTTCAAAACTTGTCTAAACATGTTCACCTTGGTCCATTCATGTAAATTATAAATAGTATTAACTATATAAAATCACATCTTAGTAAGATATAAGTCAATGTTTGAACCGCTTTAAAGTTTTTTTTATTTTTACATGTGTATTGTTAGATATTCGAGTAAGTTGAAACCCAATACAATACAATACATTTAAAAGTGTAATCTGGCATGTTCTCTCAAAAAAAATCTATTCGCCATTGGCACGCAATGAATCTTGAGATAGGGTAGGCTGTGAAGGATCCACTCGTCCTATCCTTCGTGGCCTGGGAAACGAAGGACGCATTTGGAGGCAGCATTCAAAGGAGCCTTCGAATTGGGACAATCTTGCATGCAGCCTCTCTACAGCTTTAAGGAGGTGTCTGCTGATCCCACACAATCTCTTTTTGTCCTGTTGGACACAATTCAGTCACAAACTGCCATTTGTGTCTTGGGCTTGTTCACTTAAGACGGGCCGCAGTCGCAGGGTTCAGCCGGAGTCATCGCTCCCTCCTTTTATAGAAGTTCAATTAATATTTTAGTATCTGTGGGAGCCGTGGCTTGAAGCAGAACTACTTGATGTGTGGCTAATGGAAAATGCAGAGGACTCCGAGTACTAAACATCCTTCTGTACACGGCCATGTTGGGAAAAAAAGAAAAATACAAGGCTTTTGGAGAGGAGCCACCTTGAGAAAAGGTGCATAAATCCTGCATGTGCCTTTCCTCCAATAACACGACTCGGTTTCTCGGAAATTAAACATATCGTCTCCGATAAACAAGCCAACGGAGGAAAAAATCCATTTTCTGGTCAGCCTGTGGCCTTGGGTTTTTATTAAATATTGATTTGATTTGTAAAAGGCCACACGCTGTGGGGTTGAGCAAATGTCATGAACTCCCGTTTGTTTTCTTGTGGTTCTAACAATCTGTTGAATTGAACATCGGATGTTTTGGGTTTGTGGCTCAAGTAAAAAGCAGCCAATCTCCTTGACCTTCTGAACGCAGATCTGGCAAAGTAAGCCTGATTTTGCTATTTGCAAATATCATTCCTGTTGTGCATGTGGGATATAACTTGCAACAGCTGACTAAACAAGCGCAAGCAGAGTAAATCTTCAGTAATGTCAAGTAAATGTCTAGACTGAGATGTTGGCACGATTAACGATTCACTTGATCTCATCTTAATGAAGGAATTATAGTCAATAGTTTTATGGGATTCATGGAATTAGCTGCTTGTTCCTTTATAAAGGAAGTACATATATAGGCTTATACCTTTAATCTGATTTTCAAACACTTCAAATGAAGTGTTATAATGCTGTGATTCATCTCAGAGCTGGTTGGTTCTGAATGCAGTGAAACTGATTAGTAAAATGCTTCATAAAGAGATGAAGAAGGCTTGCTAAAGACGATAACAAGGGTAGGGATGTATTTTCTCTGAGGCGCTAAGCTATCTGCTCCTCGCTGCCCTGCTGGAAGGAATCATGCAGCTCCGACACTGGAAAATATTAGCAGGAATCAATTAGCCTGCCATTATGGAGTAAAGTGGCCTTCAGTGAGTCGTGTAATTATGACCCAGAGCCAAGCCGATTCTGTGCATGCAAGACCCTTTTCCCTCATTCCGCTTAATTGTATTTATTTAAGATAATCCATTCAGTGGTTTTAATTATGTGCTCTAGTTTACGAGAGAGATAAATAAATCATCATTTGTCTCGGTGAGACGTGGTCTTGTAGGATATTCCTGCATGCGGTTTTGACTCTTTAGCCAAGTGTCAATTGAAAGTAAGTGCATAAAGGACTGTTATTTAAAGTGTAATTCATCAACAGAAAAGAAATAAAGGAAATAATTAGAAAATGGAGCTCATTTAGAACAGTATTTGGACAAACCCAAACCCCAAATATTAAACTTCAGCACATAACTTGACCCACACTATTCGCGCTATGAATATGTATGACTCTTCAAATCACAAGGCTTGCTGAGGAGAGTTGTTCGGTTATTTTTCTGTGTGATCTGACTTCATTTGGCAAATGATTATTATTTTATTTTATTTATTTATTTATTTTTACCTGGAGTCTGACTGATTTTCTTCAAATATATATATATATATATATATATATATATATATATATATATATATATATATATATATATATATATATATATTTTTTTTTTTTTTTTTTTTTATTATTACAAGCCTAGGGTCTGGCTCATTTTCTTCAGAAGATATACAAAAAAAATGTTTTTTTATTTTTTTATTTTATTATTTTATATTATTTTATTTTATTGCAAGCCTAGAGTCTGAGTAATTTTCCTCAGAAGATATAAAAAAATCATTTTAGTTAAATTTTTTATTTATTTTATTTTATTACAAGCCTAGAGTCTGAATCATTTTCTTCAGAAGATATTAAAAAATCATTTATTTTGTTTTATTTTTTTACAAGCCTAGAGTCTGACTCATTTTCTTCAGAAGATATAAAAATTATTTTATTTTATTTTATTACTAGCCTATAGTCTGACTCATTTTCTTCAGAAGATATAAAAATGTATTTTATTTTATTTTATTACAAGACTATAGTCTGAGTCATTTTCCTCAGAAGATATAAAAAATAATTTTAGTTTTTTATTTTATTTTATTTTATTTTATTACAAGCCTAAAATCTGAATCATTTTCTTCAGAGGATATTCAAAAAATCATTTTATTTTGTTTTATTTTATTTTATTACAAGCCTGACTCATTTTTTTCAGAAGATATAAAAAATTATTTTATTTTATTTTATTATTTTATATTATTAAGCCTAGAGTATTACATCATATGCCACAGTTTTTTTTTTTTTCATTGCAGGATAATTTCACATGCCCATAATTTCACATCTTAAAGGTGCCGTAGAATGGAAAATTGAATTTACCTTGGCATAGTTAAATAACAAGAGTTCAATACATGGAAATGACATACAGTGAGTCTCAAACACCATTGTTTCCTCCTTCTTATATAAATCTCATTTGTTTAAAACACCTCCGAAGAACAGGCGAATCTCAACATAACACCGACTGTTACGTAACAGTCGGGAGCATTAATATGTACGCCCCCAAAATTTGCATATGCCAGCCCATGTTCAAGGCATTAGACAAGGGCAGGACGTCTGGATGTGCACAGCTGAATCATCAGACTAGGTAAGCAAGCAAGAACAATAGCGAAAAATGGCAAATGGAGCGATAATAACTGACATGATCCATGATATCATGATATTTTTAGTGATATTTGTAAATTGTCTTTCTAAATGTTTCGTTAGCATGTTGCTGTTAAATGTGGTTAAAGTTACCATCGTTTCTTACTGTATTCACAGAGACAAGATCGTTATTTTCATTTTTTAAACACTTGCAGGCTGTATAATTCATAAACACAACTTCATTCTTTATAAATCTCTCCAACAGTGTGTAATGTTAGCTTTAGCCACGAAGCACTATCAAACTCATTCAGAATCAAATGTAAACATCCAAATAAATACCATACTTACGCGATTAGACATGCTGCATGACAAACACTTTGTAAAGATCCATTTTGAAGGTTATATTAGCTGTGTGAACTTTGTTTATGCTGTTTAAGGCAGTCGCGAGCTCGGGGGCGGGGAGCACGAGAATTTAAAGGGAGTTTAAAAAAATGAATAAAAAAAATCTATGGGGTATTTTGAGCTGAAATTTCACAGACACATTCAGGGGACACATTAGACTTATATTACATCTTTTGAAAGCGCGTTCTAAGGCACCTTTAACCCATTGAAAATTACAGCGTTTGATTGGTGGGATCGACGCATATCCAGTTTGTGCAGACGGCTGTATGAAGAGCAGCTGTGCTCTCGTTGTTTGGTCTTTTGCTCTGTGTAACAATCAGCTGTCAATGAGGGATGACAGCCGAGCCCAAATGGCGGGATCCTGACGTCCGTCACAGCGTTCCTGACAGATGCTATAGCAGAGCAGGATCTGTGTGTGCTTCTTGGGTGAAACCGCATCAGGAATCAGGAAGTCTCCCTTTCTTGCGAGCATGTGCGAAACAATAAACAGGATCAGGTTCTGCGCTGTCATGTTGCCAGATCGCCACAGACCATTCTGTTACAGCATGCTTGTAAACCTGACTTTTGATTTTATAGTACTTGAAGTATTGCTCAATATGACCTCATGAAACTGCTATGGTTCTCCATAAAGGTTTTCATGCTTGTATGTTCAGATAATTTTTTTTCTTTCCATTGACTTTTGATCCCATGCCAGTTTTTTTTCTTTCAAACGAATATATCGTATTGCGGTTGGCTCTGGGTTTTTCGTTCTGTGTCCATCACTGGCCAAACAGCTTTTGGTTTTAACAGACTGATGGTGGAGATTCATCCAGCCAAGTAAAATAAACACCCGTGAATGTGAAACCGGGACTTGGCAGAGGGAAACCTAATCGTTTTGTGAACGGGGGAATTTTTATGTTCCATTTTCGCTTGACAGTCTAGACGTTTTATAACGTTGGGAGGAATTCTGTTGGCCTTGAGTTTCTGTCAAGACTCCCTTGTGCTCACAGTCTACGTTTTTACTTCTAAAAGTGCCGTAAAACATGTGCTAAACTTGTGTGATAGGTGCGTTTGAGTCCTTATTCTCAGTTTTTAGGCAATCAGTTTGTAAAACTTGAGAGTTCTTGCTCAGAGTGTCTCAGTACATTAGAAACTTCAGGTTGAACACAATTAGAACATTCACTGTTTGATTTAATATAGTGCGTTTAGAGCTCGGGATCCTAAATGTGGTGTTTATGAGTTGTTAACTATACAGGCAAACCATGTTACATTCTGCTATGTGTTTTTTGAGTAATAGAGTGAAATTACAGTAGCTGTATCAAATAAGAAACACCTGCTTTGTGGTGTAGTATTGGATTGCTTTTTTAGTAGTGTTTGTGCTCCAGATATGAATAATTCCTCAAATGATGTGTCTTAATCAGTGGTGTGCTTTTACTTTACTAAATGATCAGATTTACAATTTTCAACTGACGGATGATAAAAACATGTGAAAAAAAATCCCACATACTCCCATTAAAAATTTACCGTTACCTTGGCATTAGTTTTTCAAAGGTGTCATGCATTATTTTGTAATTTTTTAGCATTTTTTAAATGTTTTATATTATTTAGTTTATTATTTAGAATTTTATTTTGTGTTTTTTTTTTTTTGTATCTCATGCTATTTTGTTATTTAATGTTGTTTTATTTTATTTTATTACATTGTTTTGTTTTGTTTATTTATTATAAGTTTTATAAGTTAATTTACAGTTTTATTTATTATTTTATTTTATTTTATGTTGTTGTATTTTATTTTGATTCTTATTTAATGTTATTTTATTTTGTTTTGTTTGTTTTTTATTCATTTTATTTTATTATATTATGTTTTGTTTAGTTGCATTCAGTTTTATTTAATGTTATTTTATTTTGTTATTGTATTTTATTTTGTTTTTTATTTAATGTTATTTTATTTTGTTGTTTTGTTTTATTTTATGCTATTTTGTTATATCTAATGATTTATTTTATTTTATTTTATTTTATTTTATTATTTTATTTTATTTTATTTTATTTTATTTTATTTTATTTTTGTTCACTCAGACATGTGATGTTAATCCATGTCTATTTTGTTTTATGTTATTTTTTTATTTTATTTTATTATATTTTATTTATTTTTTATTTGTGGTCAGACACGTGATGCATAGCCTGTGAGATTTTCCCCATCTGAAGCCATACTACCATTTCAGGTTGGATGAAATATGTTCGTTAATGAAACAGGATGTTTCTCTTGCCCGTGAAGCTCAGCAACACAGAATTGCGCAGTCTGGCTCCCGCTGGGCCCAAGTCGTGAACTCTTGACCTTTCCTGCTTGCGAAACAGTCTTTGCATTTGCATTTTGACTTAAAGAGGAGGTCAGAGTCACGTTCCCCCTCCCGAACCCTCCCGATGGCCATACAGCCGGCCTCTTTCTCACCACCGTGGCGTCCGAAACCAGGGCCGCAGCGGTCTGGGGTTAATGCACCAGTGCACGGGCTTTGTCTCTGGATTAATGAAGTGTTCTCCTCCCCGTTTCCTTTCACTCCCAGACAATGCGCCCCATAATCAGCGTTAATCTTGAAGTCTCAATGTCGTTTTTTTTGCCCATGTGTCAGAACTTGTGAGGAAATTACTACATCTACCTCTGACTCGCTAACTGGATGTGACGTTGGATGAGAGAGGAGAATGTCACTGATAATTAAAATGGAAGGAAGATCAAACCTGGCAGCAGGATTGTGTGCCTTTCAGAGGTGAACTGTGAAAGCCTTTTTTATTCTACTGTTCAGTCCCTGAATTTATATTGAGATGAAAACAAGATGTGGCACTGTATTTCTGAAGAATAAAAATAGAGTGAAAACAATATTATGTGATTAGTAATAAAGTTTAAAATCCTGCATAATAATGATAATATTGCAGAATTTTATATAATAAAGTATAATAAATAGTATTATATTTATACAGTATTATAGTGTATAGTTTTTAATATAGTGATATTTATATACATAGTCAATTGAAGTGACAGAAAATATAACAGTTCCTTTATGAAATAGTTAATTTCTAATTAGTGTATTTATGAAGTTAATTAATATGATGGAAGAACACTTGATTTCATTAGAGAACTACTTGAGTGTGTGTTTATTTCTTGTTCTTTGTATGTTTAAGTGTGTGTACAGTATATGGTCAAGTGTGTCTGTGCTTTAATACTGAATATCAGACGGTGTCCTGAGTCAATCTGATGTAAAATATAAACACTAAGGCCCTCTAGTGTCAAAGCAGGAGAGCACAGGGATACTCATACTGAGATTTACAGCCACAGAGCATCACCGCTGAGTGGGAAGCTCATGATATGAATTAGATGAAGTTTTATTATATCATCATACAACTTGGCAAAGTCAACTGCAGCCTTGGCCGTTTTTTTGTTTTCAGCCTCAAAGGCAATTTATCAGAAAGATAAAGATTCTCTGTGGATCGATGAGGTCGGACCTGTCGTGTCAGTCTCTGTATATTTAAAGTCTCTGGCGTCACGGTTTGAATAAACTTTTCATGTGCTTGTTTTGTTCCAGTGTTGAGTATCCGTGGCGCCCAGGAGGAGGAGCCCCCCGATGCCCAGCTGATGCGATTGGACAACATGCTTCTGGCGGAGGGCGTGTCTGGGCCGGAGAAAGGGGGCGGGTCTGCGGCGGCGGCGGCAGCAGCGGCGGCGTCAGGTGGAGTTGGAGCCGATAACTCAGCAGAACACTCAGATTACAGAGCCAAACTCTCCCAGATCCGCCAGATCTACCACACCGAGCTGGAGAAATACGAACAGGTCAGCATACCTGCAAAAGCAAACAGCCAATTTGCCATGCTGAACGTGGTAATAAGGTGGTATTATCAAGCATACAAAGTAATCAGTGATGCATTCTGAAAGCTTTAAGTTTACAGAAGCAACAATAACTGTAGTAACTTAGAGCACACTATGCTTGAATGAATGAGAATTTCACAGACATCTTAATCATCTTAGAACATACTCAAAACCAGACCTTTTTCTGACTACTAATGATGAAAAATGAAAGATTTTATTTGGAATAGCATGCACTGATGAATCATGTGCAGTAACACCAGCAACATGTACTGAAGTAAACGGTTTCAATTTTGGTTTCAATTTTGATTTCATGTTGACTGTAATATCTCATAAATTAGATTAGTACAACATCTGTTTGACTGCCATTGTCACACTTTAATGCTGTGTGTGTGTGTGTGTGTGTGTAGCTCAGCAGGCAGCATTTCCATCCCAAAATCTGTCAGATCACATCATGATGTGAACACTGTGTTTAAGTTGCTGTCGGTGAAGGGAGGGTTACAGCGGGGCTCTGCTGGCAGAAAGCAGGCTCTTCAACCTCAGATGTGATTTCACAGACACCCTCCTGTTTTAATGTTTGAGACGCATCACAGAGGCTGCTACTGACAGCCCAGCGTTCCCACACTCATGGAAAACCAGGAAGTACACGGGATGTTCAAATTGTGATGGAGGTTAATAAATATAGATGAGAATGGAAAAGAATTGAATGATTCTGCTTCTGATTCAGTATGTTATTTTAGTAGTTTTAAGGATGCACACTCAAAGCAGCTTTCTTTCCTGAAGAAAAAATATTATTTTTGGTAACATATTTGTATCCACGGCAGGGTTATTATTGTTAACTAAAAGTAAAACTATTAAAATATTTTTGATAATTGCAATAAAGCTGAAATGTCATGAAAAACTTTCCAAGGCAACATTTCTAACATTTCTAAGCACTAAACTTGAAATAAAATAATGTATCGTTTTGCGGTAGAGTAATCGCTGACCCGACGCATGATGTAAGGACGAACCCGGAAGCACAGAGGATAGAGCAAAACAAAACACCGGTCACGCATTAGAATTTTGGATATAAGAGAAGAGGAGCTTGAGTGTGTTGCACAGTCCTATTTGTGTGAACCGCGGGAGGCATCTAAGCTTACAATGCTCCTACATAGGGTTGCAAAGGGGCAGAAAGTTTACGGTAAATTTCCGGAAACTTTCCACGGGAACTTAACCTGGGGAATTTTGGAAATATTCCAATTTGGAAACTTAACAGTAATTTATGATCCTTCAAAAATCATTCTAATATGCTGATTTGATACTCAATTATTATCATTGTTGAAAGCAGTTGTGCTGCTGAATATTTTTTGGAACCTGTCATGATATTTTCAGGATTCACTGATTAATAAAAAGTTAAAAAGAACAGAATTTATTCAAAATAGAAATCTTTTCTAACAATATCACTTTTTATCAATTTCACACATCCTTGCTGAATAAAAGTATTCATTTCTTTCAAAAAAACAAAAAAAAAATAGTGACCCAAAAATTTTGAACGGTAGTGTATATTGTTACAAAAGATTTCTGTTTTAAATAAATGCTGTTCTTTAAATTTTTATTCATCAAAGAATCCTGAAAAAAATATCACAGGTTATAAAAAATATTAAGTAGCACAACTGTTTCCAACAATGATAATTATCAAATTAGCTAACATGCTATGATTTCTGAAGGATCATGTGACACTGAAGACTAGAGTAATGATGCTGAAAATTTAGCTTTGCATCACAGAAATAAATTATATTTTTTATGTATATCAAAATAGAAAACCATTATTTTAAATTGTAGTTATTTTTCACAATAATGTTATGGACTGGGGGAATGCACAGTGCATGCAGGGGGTGTGGCCTCAATAGCCCTGCAGTAAGTAGTGTGCTGTGTGAATGTGATTGAGGAATGTGCAAAGGTAAAAATTCAACTAAAATTGCACTAAATATGGTTGTTTTAACCAAAATTATGCTGCAAGATGTTTTTTTCAACTACATTTAAGCACCCTGTTATAGGCTAACCTGCAATTTCCCTGTTTATTCCCATTAATTCCCGTGGAAAGTTTCCAGCTTTGAAAGTTCCCAGAATTTTGCAACCCTACTTCTACACCTTACGTCATACATTGTGTCAGGGGTTACTCATTTGGCGCAAATCGACTTGCACAGTATGTGTAAGGTCGTCTGCTGGAACTAGTTATTTGATTTTTTTTTTTTTTTTTTTTAAGTTTTAAATATGGATATTTTTCTTACAAAAACGCATCGCTTCACTTCAAAAGACATTTATTAAACCCCTGGAGCCGTATGGATTATTATTATGATGGATGGATTATTTTTTGGGGCTTCAAAATGTCACTACTGTCTTCACTACCATTATAAAGCTTAGAAGAGCAAGGATATTTTTAAATATTGTGTTAGTCTGTTACGTGTTTTAGTCAGGCAGATTTCTGAGCCTTTTAATTGATTAATGAAAAAGGACTCATAAGCACCATAGGTTGATGAATCAGACTGCATTGCTCATGCTGTATGTTTGTTGTTGCGTGCAGCAGGAGAGGACAGAGCAACAGAAAGAACGACGCTTCGGCTATTTGTTGTCTTGTTGTATCATTTCACAGCATCAGAGTCTTTCTGTCTCGTCACATTCGATTCAGACCGCAAGCGCACAACTCTGGGAGAAAACACAGCTCAGCTAAAGCATCATTTCTTTGGTGCTGTAAATTCAGTAGCGGTGCAGAAAATACTGTCAGAGTAGTTTAGTACAGTTCTTCATCTGAACTATAGCACAAATGTTTGTGAAAGCATTAGGTTCTACCAGTGTTGTTTTAGTTAGTTAGTAATTTTTTAATATTTTTAGTATTTTAGAAGAATGTTTGTAACCAAGCAGATCTCACCCTCCATTGACTACCATAGTATTTTTTTCCTACTCAATTAGGGGCGAGATCTGCTTAGTTACAAACATTCTTCCAAATATCTTCTTTGCATACAGCAAAACAAAGACATGTATACAAGTTTGGAACAACTTAAGGGTGAGTAAATGATGACCGAATTTTCATTTTTGGGTGAACCATCCCTTTAAATGCTCAGAACTTCAATGGTTAAAGCATCGTGAGTATCATTTATGTTTAAGTGAGCATCGGTCCCTGCTGTACTGGCTCTCAGCGTGGTCGGATAGTAGATCCATCCGTGATGATGAACGGTCGGGACATAGGAGAGGTGATATACTGAAATGCATTCTGGGACATGGGCCAGGTGTCCTCTGTGTGTTTGTTCACAAAAGGACATTCATAGCTGTCATAGAGGACCACAAACACACACGCGGACCACCCAGCACAAGACCCAAAACGTCCTTCATCATCCGTTCTGTATCTGTTGTTGTGGTCTTCCCATGAGCCCTGGTTCTCCTGACAGGCTCTGCTCTCTTACTCATCTGTTTGTGTCTCTCTGTGAGTAATGAGAATCTTGCGCCAATGAGGCCATTTCAGAATTAAGTCACAATATTGAAAGCGTAACGACTCCGTCACCCTCATATTTATGCGTGATTAATGAACTCTAGAAGGATCTGCTCTGGAGGAATGAGGGCTCAAGAGATGGATGAGTTTGTATGGACATCACTACATTAGACAGCATCCACATTGTCATTCATTCTCTAGCATAATCTTAATCTTCATTTAGGATTCACGTGTGGATCTGGAATATGAATGCAGAGATATTGACATTATGAATAGATATAATTATGTGTATTATTATGGCTGATATTTGCTGATTAAAAACAGCAATATTGTGAAATATTATTACAATTTCAAATAACTGTTTTCTATGTGAATATGTTGTAAAATGTAATTCCTGTGATGCAAAGCTGAATTTTCAGCATCATTACTCCAGTCTTCAGTGTCATGATCCTTCAGAAATCATTCTAATATGTTAATTTGCTGTTCAAGAAACATTTCTGATTATTATCAATGTTGAAAACAGTTAAAAAAACAGCTATTATTTGAAATAGAAATCTTTTGTAACATTATAAATGCCTATGTTGTCACTTGATCAATTTAATGTGTCCTTGGTGAATAAAAGTAGGCTATTAGTTTATTTAAAAATCTTACTGATCCTAAACTTTTAAACTGTAACCTAGAAAAGATGAATTACTGTTTATTTACTTTTGTTACCAGCCAGGCATAGAAAGTTTGAAGATTTTAAAATAATAAGCTCTTAATAATCTTTTCTTTTTTTTTTTTTAATAAAATGTATATTTATAAAGTTAATCAAGGATGTTTTTAACCTTCATCTGCTCTGACCATTGGAATGAAACAGACTGTTGTTGCTTCTGTATGTAAATGAGCTGTGTTGTGATTGGCTGACTAATTCACTTGTAAAATGAGTAACAAAAAGTTACTGCCGTAAAAGTTGCCTAATACTGAATTGTTGTTGATATGTAAATGTGGGCGCTCATATGTTAATGAGCTCACAGATGTGATGTCATAACATTTATAATTACTGAACGAGTCAGTTTTGTAGCTTATAGTTTCAATAAATGTCCTAACTGATCTCAGTTGTAGCTCGGAATTTGTGATCTGCTTTTCACCCATCCAAGTTAACCAAGTTTAGTGTTTTGTGCTTCCCTCAAATTTAAAATATTTAAAAAATATATAAAATATTGTCCAAATTTGTATGGTCATTAAATACAAATATCCCTTTTAGCCATATATATTATATATATATAATATACAAACCTGATTCCAAAAAAGTTGGGACACTACAAATTGTGAATAAAAACAGAATGCAATGATGTGGAAGTTTCAAATTTCAATATTTTATTCACAATACAACATAGATGACATATCAAATGTTTAAACTGAGAAAATGTATAATTTTAAGGGAAAAATACGTTGATTTTAAATTTCATGGCATCAACACATGTTCAAAGTTGGGACAAGGCCATGTTTACCACTGTGTGGCATCCCCTCTTCTTTTTATAACAGTCTGCAAACGTCTGGGGACTGAGGAGGCAAGTTGCTCAAGTTTAGGAATAGGAATGTTGTCCCATTCTTGTCTAATACTGGCCTCTAGTTGCTCAACTGTCTTAGGTCTTCTTTGTCGCATCTTCCTCTTTATGATGCACCAAATGTTTTCTATGGGTGAAAGATCTGGACTGCAGGCTGGCCATTTCAGTACCCGGATCTTCTTCTACGTAGCCATGATGTTGTAATTGATGCAGTATGTGGTCTGGCATTGTCATGTTGGAAAATGCAAGGTCTTCCCTGAAAAAGACGACGTCTGGATGGGAGCATATGTTGTTCTAGAACTTGGATATACCTTTCAGCATTGATGGTGCCTTTCCAGATGTGTAAGCTGCCCATGCCACATGCACTCATGCAACCCCATACCATCAGAGATGCAGGCTTCTGAACTGAGTGCTGATAACAACTTGTGTTGTCCTTGTCCTCTTTAGTTCGGATGACATGGCGTCCCAGTTTTCCAAAAAGAACTTCAAATTTTGATTCGTCTGACCACAGAACAGTTTTCCACTTTGCCACAGTCCATTTTAAATGAGCCTTGGCCCAGAGAAAACGCCTGCGCTTCTGCATCATGTTTAGATATGGCTTCTTTTTTGACCTATAGTGTTTTAGCCGGCAACAGCGAATGGCACGGTGGATTGTGTTCACCGATAAGGTTTTCTGGAAGTATTCCTGAGCCCATGTTGTGATTTCCATTACAGTAGCATTCCTGTATGTGATGCAGTGCCGTCTAAGGGCCCGAAGATCACGGGCATCCAGTATGGTTTTCTGGCCTTGACCCTAACACACAGAGATTGTTCCAGATTCTCTGAATCTTTGGATGATTTTATGCACTGTAGATGATGATAACTTCAAACTCTTTGCAATTTTTCTCTGAGAAACTCCTTTCTGATATTGCTCCACTATTTTTCGCCACAGCATTGGGGGAATTGGTGATCCTCTGCCCATCTTGACTTCTGAGAGACACTGCCACTCTGAGAGGCTCTTTTTATACCCAATCATGTTGCCAATTGGCCTAATAAGTTGCAAATTAGTCCTCCAGCTGTTCCTTATATGTACATTTAACTTTTCTAGCCTCTTATTGCTACCTGTCCCAACTTTTTTGGAATGTGTAGCTCTCATGAAATCCAAAATGAGTCAATATTTGGCATGACATTTCAAAATGTCTCACTTTCAACATTTGATATGTTATCTATATTCTATTGTGAATAAAATATAAGTTTATGAGATTTGTAAATTATTGCATTCCTTTTTTATTCACAATTTGTACAGTGTCCCAACTTTTTTGGAATCGGGTTTATATATATATATATATATATGAACAATTGTACACACATAAAAACTACATTTTATGGAATAACACCCAAAAAAGTTTGCTTAATTGCAGAAAAAAAGGTGTTCCTTAAAGTTAGACACAGATTTTCAGACTTTTGAACACATTTAACTTAAAATGATGGTACCTATCTACTATGAAAGAGAGGCTATGAGGGGGAGGGACACATGAATATTTCTTCATCAAAAATGTAGAAGTGTGATAAAAATCAGTCTCAGCCAATGGACTAAAGCATACACCGTTTCGGTAGTGACATGAAAATACGGGACAATTTTTTTCTTTACATAAAGTTTCATGATTTAAAAATAAAATATAACTTCACTTTAACTAAAAAAAACATATACATATAATATATATATATATATATATATATATATTTAAATGTGTTTTTTGGTTATGGGACAGTCACTTTAACCCATAACTTGTTATGGTAACATGCATCTGTCTCCATTTTCTTCTTTCCAGGCGTGTAACGAGTTCACGACCCATGTGATGAACCTGCTGAGGGAACAGTCTCGCACACGGCCCATCTCGCCCAAAGAGATCGAGCGCATGGTCGGCATCATCCACCGCAAGTTCAGCTCCATCCAGATGCAGCTCAAGCAGAGCACCTGCGAGGCCGTCATGATCCTGCGATCCCGCTTCCTCGACGCCAGGTCAGTGCGTGTTGCTTTTCTGCCGCATTTGTTCTCATTCTTTCCCAACGCTCTTAGCGCTAAGCCTGTTACTACCACGTCCATGTAAACAAACGGTTCTGTGGTTTATTTGCACAGATTTGCACACATGCGTTTTCCCGTTCCTGATCCTTCCCGGGGGAGTCGAGGCCCCAGACTTGCGCTTTTAGGGCCACATCCAAACCCACACACACGCTTTGCCGTGTTGAGTCCATCCCTTTCTCAATGTAATCACTTGTTCCCTTTGAAACGTGCATGGGATTTGCATACATTTCTTTGCGGATAAATCGCACTGGAAGCCTGGAGTCGGAGGCATAACATTTAAATGAGCTTCATGTTTCCTTCCAGCACTCAGAATCCATTCTCTGTCTCTTTGGAGCATGCTCAGTTCCTCTGATTAATCCTCTCTTCGGCTGAGACCATGCTGTGCTCATTTGCATTTTGTGAAGAGGGGTTTTGGGGAGGAAATCGGCTCACCCTCTGTTCCGGCCCTTCAGTGCTGCATATGTAAAACCCCCTGAGATGAGCTCCAATCGCAGACTCTTAACCCACAGATGAGTGATGCAGAGAGGAGGTTGAATTCATTGGCACAGAAAGCTCAATTTACTGTCGTTTTAAAGCTCTTCTCTTTCAAGTATGCGTGCGGTCTGCTTTATTCCTCTTTTCCATCTGCTTGTAGAATTTGTCTTTGCATGTTTGAATTCATTTGGAATATGCGACCATATCCTATGAAAATAGGAAGGCAGTTTATTTTTATTATTTTCTTAAGTTGTCAATCTCAGGAGGTCAAACTAAATATTAAATGTCCTGTTTCATGTATTTTATGTATTTCATGTTACCATTTGGGATTGAGATTAATGTGCAGTTTTGTTATTTTCCAGTAAACATCAAAATAAAAAATAGTAAAACAAATAGGTAACAAGTCTGCATATAGAGTTTTAAATCAAGCTATCTCTCAGTAGATGGCTAGATAGTTGGTATGCCATTGTTGATTGTATATTCCCCATAAAGTAAGGGAAAAAATGAGTGCTGCCATATATATATATATATATATATATATATATATATATATATATATATATATATATATATATATATATATATATTAGGGCTGTCGATTTAACAGGTTAATTTAATTAATTAGTTATGGGGAAAAGTAACTTTAAATTATCAACGCATTTAACGCACCTGCCCCGCCCCATCTTACATTTCATAAAGTTGATTGGTGATGAACATGAAGCAGGGCAACAACCCACTGCGTGATGGTGCGATGGTCCGTTATAGAATTCAGTTAGAATGACCCTAAAATTTAATATCTGTATGAGTTTTTGTCTCATATTTATATCATATGATATAGGTAAGCAATGTCAGATGAGTAATGAGCGCAATATCACACGAGTGCTGTTTTTTAATTTTTGAAAGAATCTGCGTTTTGAATGAATCAGTCGAGTGAACCAGTGATTCATTGGCCCTTAAAGAGAGCCGTTTACGTCATTCCTGAATGAATCAGCCATTTGAACAAATCGAATGAATGAATGACTCAGTGACTTACTCATTTAGATATTTACTGCCACCTACTAGCAGTTTTGGTTTCTTATTTAGAGTATCATTTCATTTAAAAAAAAAAATAAATCATATTTCCTTATTAATAATAATAATAATAAAAAACATTATAGTTCACCCAAAAATGGAAATTCTGTCATCATTTACTCACCATCAGGGCTGTTGAAGCCTAAAAAGTTTGTCCTCCGGTTTCACAGACAAGGCTTAAGCTAGTCCAAGACTAAAATGCATGTTTGAGCTGATTTAATAGAAAGCAACTTGCACTGACATATCTTAAAATTGGTCATTGCCATAGTTTTCTCGAGATCCACACCAGTAATGTTTATAAAAGTTACTTAAATGTCCTAATTGAACCAAGGCTGATTAATTTGTGATTAATTAGATTAACTAATCGCCATATTGTGTAATTAATTAGATTAAAAATTTTAATTTTAATATTTTCAAACTTTTATACTTTCATGTTAGATGCAATTAATCGATTTGACAGCACACAAGAAAATATTTGTTTGATAATTTATCTTTTTTCTTACAGTAACTTTGGTAATGGTTGAATAGTTTAATTTTTTAGGTACTTTTCATGCTAGGTTTAATTTTTTATGCATTTTTTTCAATTGTAATAGTTTATCTAACATTGAATAATAATCACAACAACAAAATCACGTGGTTTGTGTTTCTAATTCTCTTAAAGTAATGGCTCACTAAAGTGTACATGGCCAACGTGTAAAATAAACAGTTATGAACCATAATTATTACAATATAAACCTTTAAATTATATAGTTTTGAACTGTAAAATAGACAGTAAACTAAGTGCTGTCCTATAAAACCTAAAATGTTGCTACGGTAAAGTTCTGGCAACCACAGCTACCGTTTTTTTTTACTATAAATTTTACAGGGATTTTTTTTTTTTTTTTTTTTTTTTACAGTACAGTTATTTTTTCTATACCATGATGTTTGGCATGAAGCCTCAGAATCAGAATGAACTTTAAAGGCAAGTATGCTGCCATTAAACACGCACAGGAAATTTGTCTTGGTGACAGAAGAAGCTTCCAGTGCAGAAAAAAAAGTACAGACATACATATGGATAAAGTCAATAAAAAGGAATGATAAAAAAATAGGCAATAAAATGAAACGAATGTCTTAATACAGTAATAAAAATGTAAAAAATACACAGAATAATGCAAATAAATGAACATATGTATGTGATTATGAACAGAATTACATATATGCACAGATATGCTATTTACAGATGTATAATTACAAGCAAATGAAAGTGGAATAATGCAACAAAACAAAACTACACAAGTTCTGTCAAGATGTCCACATCTGATTTGTCTGTCGCTCTCTCTCTCTCTCTGTCTGCACAGGAGGAAAAGACGAAACTTCAACAAACAGGCCACAGAGATCCTGAATGAATATTTCTATTCCCATCTCAGTAATCCATATCCCAGTGAAGAGGCCAAAGAGGAGCTGGCCAAGAAATGTTCGATCACGGTCTCGCAGGTGTGATCCATTCACTATTTAATATAATTTCATTCCCCTAAATATTACACCCACAAAAACGTATCATAGTTCAATGATAGTGAGATCATGGTTCTTTACTATTCAGTGTAGCATGGTTCTGAATGTTTATCATATTCATGTACAGTGTTGGGGGTAACGCATTACAAGTAACTTGAGTTTTGTAATTAGATTACTTTTCAAGTAACTAGTAAAGTAATCCATTACTTTTTCAATTTACAACAAAATATCTAAGTTACTTTTTCAAATAAGTAACGCAAGATACTTTTTCACATTTATTGACTGACAGCTCTCCTGTCTCCATGTTGAGAGAAATAAAGTGCAAAGGTGTTGTGTGCGCTGTGTGAACACGATGGTTATTGTAGTTCTAGACTAAATGTGAACATGTATTTACTTATCTCACTTGCACAAAAACATTCAATATTCCTCAAAATGAATAAAAACAATGAAATGCGATCTCAGAATTTTACGCAAACCTGTAATAATTAACTACAGCAAATTACACAAAAATATACTTTATGTATTTAATCTCACTTTATTAACCCTTAAATGCATGACTGTTTCGCCAATCATTCTTACATATTCGGGTCTTTATGGACCCGGATCTATATCTAACACGGAAGGATCTCTACCTGTCGCGAAAGTATAAAATTCCTCTGATATTAGAGTAACAATTACAGAAGAATAAAATAAATCATATTTTGTTACCTTTTGGAGCTTGAAAGGACTCAGTTTGAGCAGATGTTTTATGCCATCACCACTGTCCTCATCAGAGCTCATTTCCCAGTAAATTCAGCAAATAATAGGCTAGTTTTATGTTTGAGGTCACGAATATGAGCCCATTCGCGATCTCAAACGTATTCTCAAAACTATATAATTTTCAACATCTTCAAAATCAATATTTCGATTGCTAACAGCTTCACCAGATTCATCCTGTAACAGTTACAGTCATATTTGATTGCGTTCAGTACTTGCTCTGCAGTAAATCGCTGAGCCATTTCATGTTTTTCTTATTATTTCGTTTTCTGTCTGAATGAGTCGTCACTTCAGCATTGTGTATCAGACATTGCCACCTTGTGGAATAAAGGTGAATTGCACTTATTCCGTCATCTAAGATTCAATTATTGTTGTGCAGAAAAAATATATGTACACTCATACACACCACAATTTTACAAAAAATTAATACAAAAATAGGCATTCTTTTATAATTTTATGTTTTTTTTCTTGTTATATTCTTTATAATGAATTGATTGAGGAATACCAAGAAGGTTGATGTCTAACTTTAAAAAATTAATG
Organism: Megalobrama amblycephala; assembly: GCF_018812025.1. Taxonomy (NCBI): domain Eukaryota; kingdom Metazoa; phylum Chordata; class Actinopteri; order Cypriniformes; family Xenocyprididae; genus Megalobrama; species Megalobrama amblycephala. The sequence continues at coordinate 24,069,039 of NC_063051.1, forward strand.
AAGAGGAGGGTAGTGAATGACGTCCCGGGTCACTAAAGACCCGAGGTATACATTTAAGGGTTAAACAATGTCTTTGCTGCTGACCTTCAATGATCTAATTCAACCAATAAGCAAAAATTACTTTAGATTAGTTTTAGAAATAAGAGTGTTGAACTTCCTTCACCTGTATCCTATTCTTTAATCCAGAATGGCAGCATAGCTGAAAGGTTTTTTGAGCTGCGCCCTCTACTATACAGGCGTAAATATGCATTTCATTCAGCCTGAGGCTTATTCATTTCACTTTTGGTGTGAAAAGGCCTTAACATTTGCCAAAAATAGAACTTTTTTTGTTGTTATATCAAAAAACAATCAAGAAAGCCCAGCCCAGGTGAGAAACAGTAACGCAAAAGTAATGTAACGCATTACTTTTCATAAAAAGTAACCAAGTAACGCAATTAGTTACTCTTTAGGAAGTAACGCAATATTGTAATGCATTACTTTTAAAAGTAACTTTCCCCAACACTGTTTCCCAACACAATTTCAAAGAATACCTTAGTATTACTATTGCTCATTTTCCAATGATGTCCAAAAATGTCATTTAGGCAGGAAGCTCACTAGATGTTGAGACACAGCCGATGTTTGTTTCTACCTGTTTGGCATGTGAAATATATCAGTAATACTCACGTGAGTTCAACCTCGTGCAACTCGAAAACAAAATCATTTGCAGCATGGCACCACATGCCTCTTAGCATTTTTCATCTGCTGCGCTAAATGCATAATGCATTCTAAACTATTTAATAAATTTAGCTGAAATGATTGTATGATGCATTTAGGCCTGGTTTTCAGTCAGGCTCGCGGGGATGAGTGATGACCGCCGTGCCGTTTGTAATATAGAAACACCTTTAGCCTCTCGCGGGAACGGGAAGCTTAGCCGCAGGATTGATTAGCTTTTCATCGTAATGGTGTTTATCATTAGCACAGAGCCTCATCCGCTGGTGTATTAGCAGTAATGGGCGTTAGTGTGTGTGTTGAGTGATTGCTGTCAGTGTGTGCTGTGATCATTGCTGCCAGCACACACTGACATACTGAGATTGGTATAAGTGATCGTTTTATTCTAATGTTAGTGTGTGTGTGTTCTTGTATACGTGGTTTATGAGGACACAAATGTGTATAATAACATGGGTATTACAAAGTATTAACACTTCCTATGTCCTCGTAAACCAAATAGCTTAAAAAACATACTAAACTGTTTTTTTGAAATTCAAAAAATGCAGACAGTTTTCTGTGATGGGTAGGGGTAGTGTAGGGGGATAGAATATACAGTTTGTACAGTATAAAAACCTTTACGTCTATGGAGAGTCCCATTTGGTTTCAACTGGTCATATGCTCAGATCAAAACATGCTATTGTAATAAAATCAACATGGAATATGTTTTAGCAATAGTGTAAACTTTTCCTATTTTTTTTTTTTTTTTTTAGCAAAGAATGTACATTAAGTGTGTAATTGGTGCTTTTTCTGTGCATTTTATTGTTCTAGTGTTGCATGATGATAATGACGTAGTTTTGTGTCACCTAATAAATAGAAGTTTGATTGCAATAGCACATAAAATGCATATAAACACAGTCAACATTTACAGTTATCAGTATCTATTTGCTTCCACCATCATTAATTCATTGACACGTCTCCAACTTGGAAAGAAAATGTCACATGCTATGTGTAACATTTGTCATGATTGTAATGTGTGACTGCCATGTGTTCCATCGAAGAACCTGTTTATTTTTAATAGTCCATCGTGATATGAATCCATGGGGTTCAAGAAGGCACTGTACTGGAAAACACATGTCTTGATGATGTTTTTGTGGGCAGGTGTCCAACTGGTTCGGAAACAAACGAATCCGATATAAGAAGAACATTGGAAAATTCCAGGAAGAAGCCAACATGTACGCCGCGAGAACGGCTGTGAACGCCGCGAGTGTGTCCGCACATGGCAGCCAGGCCAATTCCCCGTCCACTCCAAACTCAGCAGGTGAGACAATAAACTCTACACTGATTCCCATGATACCTGATGAGGTGCAGGACTTTACCTTATATAGCGATAAAGCTGATTTCTGTGTTGTGGGAAATGCCTTTTGTTGCTGTATATGAAACACAAGAAGATTTTACAGTATGTCAAGATATAGCACATTCAAATATTTGATGTTTTCACATGAAACAGGATGAGTGCTCTGTGGATCACAACATGTCCTGCTCCTGTCTCATTAGTTCTCTTTGTGTAAATCGAAGGACTTGTCTAGTTAAAACGAACAGCTTTGTGCTCCGTTAAAGCCATGAGAATATAAGACTATAAACTTAAGTGAGAGTCAATTCTAAACAAATGAAAAAAAGATTGTGAGGGAGAGACTACAGTCTGTTCAGAATGTCATAGTGAGGGGCGTCAATCCTTCAGCTGGCAAATTAATAAAAATACACTGTTGTTCAAAAGTTTGGGGCCGGTAAGATTTTTTTACTGTTTTTGAAAGAAGTCTCTTCCAGGGCTGCATTTATGTGATCAAAAATACAGAAATAAAAACATAATATTGTGAAATATTATTACAATTCAAAATAACTGTTTTCTATGTGAATATATTGTAAAATGTAATTTATTCCTGTGATCAAAGCTGAATTTTCAGCATCATTACTCCAGTCTTCAGTGTCACATGATCCTTCAGAAATCATTCTAATATGCTGATTTGCTGCTCAAGAAACATTTCTGATTATTATCAATGTTGAAAAAAGTTGTGCTGCATCATAATTTTGTGGAAACTTAATAAATTTTCCGATTCTTTGATGAATAGAAAGTATAAAAAACAGCATTTGCTTCAAATATTGTTTGTGACAATATAAAAGTCTGTCACTTTTTGATCAAATTAATGTGCTGCATTAATTTTATTGTATTAATTTCAAATAAATTAACAAATTAATGTCAAATAAATTAACAAATTAATGTCAAATAAAAAAAAAATCTTACCGACCCCAAACTTTTGAATTGGACACACACACACACACACACACACACACACACACACACAAAATGCAATTATCTAAAAAGATGGATTGTGAAAGTTAAACATTTTTTCTCATTGAAAAATTTGTTTCACAAAAAAAGTGAAAACAGTAGATTATAGAAATAAAATGAGATGCAATTGAAAGATGTAAAGATGAATATTAAAGGAATAGTTCACCCAAAAATGTTTGGAATCTTCCCAAAAATGGAAGAATGTTTGTAACCAAGCAGATCTCGCCCCTGATTGACTACCATAGCAGGAAAAAAATCCATTTGGGGGACGAGATCTGCTTGGTTACAAACATTTTTTTTTAAATATCTTCCTTTGTGTACAGCAGAACAAAGAAATGTATACAGATTTGGAACAACTTGGGGGGGAGTAAATGATGACAGAATGTTCATTTTTGGGTGAACTGCTCTCACTAGGTCAGTTTTGGACCATGTAGCCTAGCTGAAAAGAAGTTCAGTTATTATTATAAATGATTATTATAAATAATCTGAGCTATTATCTGTGGCATCAAGCTTTCTTTTGCTGCTTGCTGAATCTCTCCTGCTTAGCAACGTCTTCTTTACGGGCTGCTTTATGATCTTATGCTCTGAAAAGCTTATCTAACTATAACTCTGCACTTCCACTCTCTTGAATTTTTCAAACTCATTTTCTCTCGCTTATTCTGTCTCTTTCTCTGTCATGTTTGTGCACCTCTCAGGTTCTGCTGGCTCTTTTAACATGTCAAACTCTGGCGATTTGTTTATGAGTGTTCAGTCTCTGAACGGGGACTCGTACCAGGGCTCTCAGGTGGGAGCCAATGTGCAGTCACAGGTATAGTGCCAATAAATCACCACAGAAACCTCCGAGCAGGAACACACAAACTGCAGCGCATGTCATGGGGTTGTAGCAACATGATAAAAGTTTCTAGTGTGTGTGTGTGTGTGTGTGTGTGTGTGTGTTTTAATTCAAATTTTAATGTTGAAAAAGAAACCTTGTGAACTGCCTCTCTGTCTGCTGCCTACATAGGAAGCTGACTGAATTTCAACACTTTACATAGACAGCAACTCAAATAATGACTTCTGTTTGACATTAGCATGCTGCTAACGACAAGGTTAAGCATAAAATATGTATGGTACACACAAATATTGTGCAAAATATAAAAGTTTGATCATTATATATTAACATTTCTAACTTTTCAGTATTGCATTAAATATACACTACTGTTCAAAAGTTTGAGGTCAGTAAGATTTTACATTTGGAAAGAAATGAATACTTTTATTCAGGGATACATTGATACATTAGACTGATCAAATCACATTTTTAATGTTTGATGATAGCAGCACAACTGTTTCCAACATTGATAATAATCAGAAATGTTTCTTGAGCAGCAAATCAGCATATTAGAATGATTTCTGAAGGATCATGTGACACTGAAGACTGGCGTAATGATGCTGAAAATTCAACTTTGTTCACAGGAATAAATTACATTTTACAGTACATTCACATAGAAAACATTTATTTTAAATTGTATTATTTCACTGTTTTTACTGTATCTTTGATCAAATAAATGCAGCCATGGTGAGCAGAAGAGACTTTTTAAACTTTTGACCAGTAGTGTAAGTACACTGCCGATCAAAAGTTTGGGATCGGTACGATTTTTAATGTCTTTAAAAGAAGTTTCGTCTGCTCACCAAGATTGCATTTATTTAATTAAAAATACAGTAAAATCAGTAATATTGTGAAATATTATTACAATTTAAAATAACTGTTTTCTATTTGAAAATATTTGAAAATGTAATTTATTCCTGTGATCAAAGCTGAATTTTCAGCATCATTACTCCAGTCTTCAGTGTCACATGATCCTTTAGAAATCATTCTAATATGATGATTTGCTCAAGAAACATTTATTGTGTTCAGATGTACAAAATATTTGTGTACAATATTTTTGTTTCAGGATTCTTTGATGAATATAAAGTTCAAAAGAACAGCATTTATTTGAAATATAATCTTTTGTTACATTTTAAATGTCTTTACCATCACTTTTGATCGATTTAATGCATCTTTGCTGAAAAAAAAATATTAATTTCTTTAAATTCTTCTCAAAAAAATAAAAATAAAAATTCTTACTGACCCCAGACTTTTGAACGGTATAATGTTACAAAAGCTTTGTATTTTAGATAAATGTTGTTCTTTTGAACTTTCTATTCATCAAGGAATCCTGAAAAAAAGTATACAACTGTTTTTAACATTGATAATAATAATAAATGTTTCTTGAGCAGCAAATCATCATATTAGAATGATTTCTGAAGGATCATGTGACACTGAAGACTGTAGAAATGATGCTGAAAATTCAGCTTTTCCAACACAGAAATAAATTACATTTTATATTATATTCCAATAGAAAACAGTTATTTTAAATTGTAAAAATATTTCACAATATTACTGTTTTTACTGTATTTTTACTTAAATAAATGCAATCTTGGTGAGCAGACAAAACTTCTTTTAAAAATATAAAAATCTTACCGATCCCAAACTTTTGAACGGTAGTGTATATTTTTAATCAACATTTCTGGATTTTTTTTGATGCAGTGCATTCTGGGGTTGCATTCTACCGCAGTGCTCCTGTAGAATTTGGCCAAAATGAGGTATCTTATAAGGCAGCATATGGAATACACATCTTAAAATCCTGTCTAGGACTAGGTAGGCAGCTCACTAGGTTTCAGAACAGGCTTTGTAATGCGTTTTATTGTTTGCATGTCATCGCGTATTTGTACGTCTGTGTTTCATCATGTTTTCTTTGTCTTTTATTGTTGTTTGCTTTCTTTGACCTTGCTTTCTTCTTTGTCGTGTCGTCTGACTTTGCTTTGTTTGCGTGCGCCGCTTCGTCTGACCTTGCGCTCGCGTTTTTGTGCGCTCTGACCTTGCCGTGTTGTTTTGCGTTTCAGGTGGATACCCTTCGCCATGTTATCAGCCAGACAGGAGGATACAGTGACGGCCTCGCAGCAAACCAGATGTACAGTCCGCAGGGCATCAATGTAAGGCGAGAAAAAACACTTCTTTTTTTCCCTCTTCCTCTTGTTTTGCCCTCTACCAATTATTTCAAAGCCATAGGGCTCAGAATGCCACTTAGTGGGACTTGTCTGGGAATCGTGGTCACTTAGTTGATTGCCTGTGTGTTGCGAACGCCACGGGCGGCGCGCTGCCCAGCGAGACGTGGACATGAGACCGGCCCGGCGTCTGTCTGAGCCCATCACATCCAATCAGATCGGCCCCGGCACCTGCAGCCAAGCGCCCTGCTGACGGGAATGGGGGCGAACAGGTGACACCGGCTGCAAATATATGAGTCCTCGCCGTGCCCCAAAGTCACCTGACCCTGATTATCCCCCAAAGGGCGGCAAAGAAAAACACTCTGCGGACAATCTCGCAGCCAAACGCTAAAAATAAAGGCGCTCGCCCATGGTAAAACACTCGTAGGAGGACATCCTGTGTGTTTGTTGCTTGCGTTCGGGAAGTGGGGGAACGGGAGGGGGGCTGCTGGCAACTTGGCGCGACGAGAAAATTCACAGCGACAAGCCGTGTGGTAAAGGGGAAAATCAATACGACAGACACACGGGGAGCGGAGTGTGGACTTGGGACAGCAATCCAAGCACATTGCTCAGATCAGGTTCCTGCCGAGCTAATGGGCTTGACAGCGAGCCGAGTACGAGAGAGAGAGAGAGAGAGAGAGGAGGGGGAGGCCGGTCAGCGTCTACGTCCCGCTTCCGTTCTGCTGCGCTTCGCTGGCCGTATGTTAATGAGATCAAATGCGTTCGGGGGGAAAAGCACGGATGTATGCAAATCCCGCTTTTTTTCTGGATCTGTGTGGAGATCTGCGGGATCAGAGAATTGTGGGCTTGACTTTGATGTACAGACAGACATAGAAAACGTCGCTCAATTCACATCAAGCACTTTTAAAAAGCATTTAATACAGGACAGTCATTTAGGTACAAGTTGCACGATACAAAGCAGTACGATAAATTCATTTTTAATTAAGCATAAAATTTAGTTCGGTAATGTCAGGAAATATAATAAAATCAAATTTTGGGAGTCAGCAAGATTTGTTTTATTCAGCAAGAAATTATAAAATGACATTTTATTATTACAAAAGACTTCTATTTCAAATAAATGCTGTTTTTTGAACTTTCTATTCATCAAAAAACCTGAAAAAATAAATGTTTCACAGTTTCCACAAAAATATGAAGCAGCACAACTGTTTCCAACATTGATAATAATCAGAAATGTTTCTAATCAAATCAGCATATTAGAATGATTTCTGAAGGATCATGTGACACTGAAGACTGGAGTAATGATGCTGAAAATTCAACTTTGTTCACAGGAATAAATTTCATTTTACTATATATTCATATAGAAATCACTTATTTTAATTTGTAATAATATTTCACAATATTAGTGTTTTTACTGTATTTTTGACCAAATAAATATAGTCTTGGTTGGCAAAAGAGACTTCTTTCAAAAACATTAAAAATCTTACAGACCCCAAACTTTTGAATGGTAGTTTATAATATTATATAATATAGAAAGGTAATTAATTAAATCTTAAAATGATTTACATTGTTAATGAAAATGTTTCTTTTTATGTCCATATCTAAAATATTCTAACCATTAAATATTGCTTGTGTGAGTGCAGTCTCTATAAAATTATTTTATACTACTTTTATCCACATTAATCTTTATCCATAGAAATTCATGTTAACACTACAATAAGGTTCATTAATAAACATTAGTTAAAGGGTTAGTTCACCCAAAAATGAAAATAATGTAATTTATTACTCACCCTCATGCCATTCCACACCCATAAGACCTTCGTTAACCTTCGGAACACAAATTAAGATATTTTTGTTGAAACCCGATGGCTCCGTGAGGCCTCCATAGCCAGCAATGACATTTCCTCTCTCAAGATCCATAAATGTTTCATCTTAAATGTAATCGGCCATCACTATATAAGTCGTTATTTTGTTTTTTTTGGCGCACCAAAAATATTCTCGCCACTTTATAATATTAATATTGAACCACTGTAGACACATGAACTGATTTTTAGTACATTTATGGATCTTGACAGAGGAAGTGTCATTGCTGGCTATGGAGGCCTCACTGAGCCATTGGATTTCAATGAAAATATCTTAATTTGTGTTCCGAAGATTAACGAAGGTCTTATGGGTGTGGAACGACATGAGGGTGAGTAATAAATGACATTATTTTCATTTTTTGGGTGAACTAACCCTTTAACTACTTTAGTTAACATGAATGAACAATACTTCTACCGCATCTAAATTAATGGTAATTTCAACATTTACTAATACATTATTAAAATTAAAAGTTGTATTTGTTAACATTAGTTAATGCACTGTGAACTAACATGAACAAACTATGAACGACTGTGTTTTTAACTAACATTACCAAAGATTAATAAATACATATATCGGCTCATTTAAGACTTTGAATGCGGTTCAGTCGAATCTTGTTTTATATGTACAGCTGCCCCAAAAGTATTTGCACACTTAAGTGACATTTATAAATGTCTGAATGTCATTGTATTAGATAAGTTCACCACATGAACTATGAACATTTTCCACTAGCATTTCACAACCACAAAGAGGCACAATACTTTGTGCGCATGTGTCTTTCTTTGCAATTAATGACACTTTCTTTGATATTTTATTATCCAACACAATGACACGCATTCATTTTTATTGTGACTGAAGTGTTCATTAAATTACACCATACATTAAATTGACTTTATTTAAATGTATTACAGAAAGCATTAGTGGCACACAAATGGCAGAGATGACATTTGATATTGTGCATTCATCTGACTCTTGACATCAGCAGCAGCATATATAAGAATTTTCTTCTTCTTTTATTGAGTTTGATTGAAGAACAGACCAGCGTTTCCAGCCTTTTCTGATGCCATGAAATTCAATGTTAATATCTAAAGCGCTCATAGCGTTGCTGTCTGTGAGATTAGTGATGGCTTCTGCTGCATTTGTGTTTTTCTTCCACATTTCTCTCTCAGTGTCTTTCCACTGATCCTTGTTTCTTTTCTCTCATTGCCTCACAGTATTTTTGTGTGTGTCAGTACAAATGACAACCGTCACACACACACACAGAGCTCTTACAGGCCGATTCCTGTTTTCTGAGGACCATTTCAGAACGACAGAAAACTGTGCTGTCAACAAAAATTACTTATAGCATTGTAGTTGACCAATGCTATCTCACAACCAATTTGTACGTATTTTACGAGGTGGCTAATTCGTACGAATTTGTACTAGCTCACTCGTACGAATTCATGCGATTTGTCTAAACCCCAGTGACGGGTAGGTTTAGGGGTGGGGTTAGGGGTAGGTAATTCGTACAAGTGAGGTCGTATGAATTTGTACGAATTAGCCACCTCGTAAAATATGTACGAATTGCCGTGAGATCGGGTTGAGTTGACAAAGGTTTTTTTTTTGGGACTTTGTAAACACTAACAAAGAAATATTATAAAAGATTGTTTTATGTTTTTAAGAAGAATTTTATACTGACCAAGGTTGTGTTTATTTAAAAATAGAGTAAAACTATGAAATATTACAATTTAAAATAACTGTTTAAAATTTATAAAAACTGTTAAAAAACAATTTAAAATTTTCTGTTTAATTTTATTGAAATATATAATAAATTCCTGTGCTCAAAGATGAATTTTCAGCATCATTACTCCAGTCTTCAGTGTCACATGATCCTTCAAAAATCATTCTAATATGCTGATTTGCTGCTCAAAAAACATTTCTGATTATTATCAATTTTGGAAACAGTTGTGCTGCTTCATATGTTTTGTGAAAACTGTGACTTTTTTCAGGATTCTTTGATTAATAGAAAGACAACAGCATTTATTTGAAATCTTTTGTAAAATTATAAATGTCTTTACTGTCTTTACTTTTGATCAATTTAATGCATCCTTGTTGAATAAAAGTATTAAAGGTGCCCTAGATTCAAAAATTGAATTTACCTTGGCATAGTTAAATAACAAGAGTTCAGTACATGGAAAAGACATACAGTGACTCTCAAACTCCATTGTTTCCTCCTTCTTATATAAATCTCATTTGTTTAAACGACCTCCGAAGAACAGGCAAATCTCAACATAACACCGACTGTTACGTAACAGTATGGGTGTCCAATATTTGCATAATGCCAGCCCATGATGTTCCCAACATTATAATAGGCATTAGACAAGGGCAGCCAGTTAACGTCTGGAGCTGCACACAGCCGAATCATCAGACTAGATAAGCAAGAACAACAGCGAAAAATGGCAGATGGAGCAATAATAACTGACATAATCCATGATAGCATGATATTTTTACTGATATTTGTAAATTGTCTTTCTAAAAGTTTTGTTAGCATGTTGCTAATGTACTGTTAAATGAGGTTAAAGTTACCATCGTTTCTTACTGTATTCACGGAGACAAGAGCCGTCGCTATTTTCATTTTTTTAAACACTTGCAGTCTGTATAATTCATAAACACAACTTCATTCTTTATAAATCTCTCCAACAGTGTAGCAATAGCTGTTAGCCATGGAGGACAGCCTCAAATTCACTCAGAATAAAACTTTAACATCCAAATAAATACTTTACTCACATAATTCGAAGCATGCATAAGCATGCATGACGAACATCTTGTAAAGATCCATTTGAGGGTTATATTAGCTGTGTGAACTTTGTAAATGCGCTGTAATATAGTCGACAGCTGGTGTGGCAGGTAGCATGCGATTTAAGGGGGCGGCGCCGAGTGTAAATCAGTGCATTGTTAATGATGCCCCAAAATAGGCAGTTAAAAAAATTAATTTAAAAAAATCTATGGGGTATTTTGAGCTGAAACTTCACAGACACATTCAGGAGACACCTTAGACTTATATTACATCTTGTGAAAGAACGTTCTTGGGCACCTTTAATTTCTTTCAAAAGAAAAAAAAAAAATTGTAATGACCCCAAACTTTGAATGTTGTGTGTATTTGTGTGTGTGTGTATATATATATATATATATATATATATATATATATATATATATATATATATACACACACACACACTACCGGTCAAAAGTTTGGAAACATTACTATTTTGAATGTTTCTGAACGAAGTCTCTTATGCTCATTAAGGCTGCATTTATTTCATAATAAATACAGAAAAAACAATAATATTGTGAAATATTATTACTAATTAAAATTATGGTTTTCTATTTTAATATACTTTAAAATATAATTTATTTCTGTGATGCAAAGCTGAATTTTCAGCATCATTTCTCCAGTCTTCGGTGTCAATCATTCTAATATGCTGATTTATTATCAATATTGGAAACAGTTGTGCTGCTTGATATTATTTTATAACCTGTGATACCTTTTCAGGATTCTTTGATGAATAAAAAGTTTAAAAATATATACTATACTGTTCAAAAGTTTGGGGTCAGTAATTTTTTTCTTTCTTTTTTTTTTTAAAAGAAATTAATACTTTTATTCAGCACAGATGTGTTAAATTGCTAAAAAGTGATAGTAAAGATTTATATTGTTAGAAAAGATTTATATTTTGTATAAATGCTGTTCTTTTTAACCTTTTATTCATCATTGAATCTTGAAAAAAGAATCACAGGTTCCAAAAAAATATAAAAAAGCAACACAACTATTTTCAACAATGATAATAACTGAGTATCAAATCTCCCCAAAATGTTTGAAAATTTAGGCTGTGGCATTTAATTTTTCACTATTTACAACTAAATTGCATTTTTCTGTCCATTTAAATGTTATTCCACCCAAAGTGAAATGGACTGACATGGATGGATTTGACAAAATATTGATTTTGAAGTCATTTTTTCCTGATATTGTGGTTGATGGCTCTCTCATGTTGTGTGTTGGTTGTTCTCTCCGTCAGGCGAATGGTGGCTGGCAGGACCCCACCACCCCCTCCTCCGTCACCTCCCCCACAGAAGGACCCGGAAGCGTTCACTCCGACACCTCCAACTGATCCTCCGCACAGAACGGACTCTCTGCATCACGCCACACGCTCTTCTCTCCAGTGTGTAAATGACTTTTGAGAACACAAACAGTGCATCATCAACCCTCATCTTCACATTAACGTGTTCATGCTACCTCTCAAAACATCCACACATCACTTCAGTACATAAATAGTGTCAGCAAACAGATTAAAACCAAGACCAGGCAGATAGTTCTACACATCAACCCGGTTCAGAACGCCTTCATCGTCACAACAAACATCACGTTATGTTTGAAACATTTTGCAATTTTACCATAGTGCCAAAGTACTTTTATACATCTCTTCTTTAGTGACATTTACACAACAGATTTTACATTATAATAGACTTAGTATGCTTGAAAAAGCAGTTGATTGGGTTCACGCTGCCTCGGAGCTGAAGTCAACTAGATTTCTGTTCATGTAATAACCTTGAATAATCTCCAGAATATTTGGTCGTTTAGATTATGTTTATGTACATAAGGGAAAATCATAATTTCCCTGCTTTAATGAGAAATAAAGGCAATGCAGTTATCAAATCTAGGCACAAGAGCATCATGTTACTTTGCATCTTATAAGATTCACATGCATCACACTTCAGTTTGTCTGATATTCATGTACAGACACACAAATCCCTTTATATATCATCATCATCATCATCATCATCATCATCATCGTCGTTGAAGGATTTTCATCAGCGCACATGAGAATGCAATAAACGGCAATCAGAAGAAGCGAACAAATCCCAAATGTGAAATGGCTTTCTTTTCCAGTTTCGTACCGCGTCAGCCTTCTCTTTGGGCGACTTTGATACCAAAAACCACAGACGTGTCCGTTCTCTACGTTGACATCACTTAAACATTGTTCATGTTGTAAATTGTGTAATATCTTGGGCGCTGGGATGCGTTTCTCACGAATGTCCTGGGGCGTTATACTCGAAACCAAAAATCCAGCTGGAATTCTGTCGCATTTCTTGAGAAGAAAAGGAAAAGCTAACGATGGCACACAAATGCAGAAATCGTTTGGATATATTTTTGATGCCCTCCTGTTGTGAATAGGCGATTCTCGTTTCTTATTTCATATTGGGCTTGTTTACAGGGCGGCCATATATTTTTTTTCTCGCAAGCATAATGTGAATGCGCGCTAGCTTCTATATGTAGATGTGCACCTTTGCTCTTGTTTTGCTCTTTTTTTTATATCAGTCGTCTAAAAATGACAAGGTCTTTACGGATGGATCTGATCTGTGATGAGGGCGTGTCGAGGGTTACTGCTCCTGAAAAGATCAGGGCCACAATCACTGCAAGTAAACTGTTCATCACGTGACTGTTTGGGACTCGAGAATGAGGCCGTGTAGAGGTTTTGGACGGTCATAGTCCTGCATCGCTTTCTTTGGTTTGCCGTCTCATCCCGGCGCAGATCCCACTTTCGAAGCGTTTCCCTTCGCTCACGACGTTTGTATCACTGCCTGCCCAGCAGCACCATATTCAGAAAAGCCTCATGTAATGATGCTTTTAGTTTTTGCATATACAGCGGTTTGTAAAACATCAAATGTTTACTTTGTTGCATGTCTTTTGTTCTTTAAACTCCTGCAGTGTTTTTGAATGTTTCTTCTTTTTTATATCAAGCGCAGAGACATTCTCTTGTCAAGTTTTAACTTTTAAGATCTCTGCATATGTATAAAAGGAATAAAATGGAACAGCAAACTATTGTCTTTTTGATTCCAACTCGTTTTTGTGAAGAAAAACTAACAAGGTGTAGGTTTTTTGGTCTCTTAATTTGTACTGGTAATGCATATTCCGAATAAATAGTTTCTTTTGTTGCCATATGTTTCTCTCTGGTGTCTGATTTCATGTGGACGTTTCATTTGAATTAGTAAAACAACCTGCTTTATTTTAAAGTGTAAAATGTTGTTATGTCCGATCATTGGGTGACTTTGACCTAAGAGAATTTCTGTATTACTGTACATCTCTTTTCTATTGTTTGAATTGGAAATAACATGAAATATTTCCAATAATAACTAACAATGAGAGTATTTACAGTATTTATTCATCTTTGTTATCGTTAGTTAATAAAAATACAACTGTTCATTGTTTGTTCATGCTAGCTTAGGTCCATTAATTAATATTAACAGATACAATGTGTTAGTAAATGTTTTAATTAACATTGACTAAGATTAATGATGTGCTTTAGAAGCATTTCTCATTGTTAGTTCATAATGTGGTTAACTAATGTTAACAAATGAATTTTATTGTAAAGTGTAACCATATTCAGTTTCATGACAATAGAAAAGAGCAATGGCATTAGATGAAACTGGGAATATGGATGATTTTGTGCTGATGCACACAGAATGAGCTTTATTTTTTTCAGGGGATGCAAACATGATCAATTTTTTTAGGTCAGAGTTGAAGCAGATGATGACTGATAGAAATCACAATGTGTCAGACTGGAGATGCAGCAAAGAAATATTCTACATTTTGATCTGGCTTTCTGCATTTTTAAGGGAACACACTGAAGATAATGTTGAAACACTTGCAGAAAAAATGTGAAACGCTTATATTTATGGGTCATTCTCAGGAAACGCTGTCATTTGTGTGCTGTGTGTCTGCAACAGAATAATCAATTGAATATGAATAATTTTAACTCATTATTGTCATTTTAAATGATTTTTTTCTTTTCATTTTGTCAGCCAATTTGCACGACCATTTCATCACTGTTGCAATAAAATTGGTTGCATATTATTAAAAATCAACTTTTGCTTATATTTTGCTTTTATTAAAGTGAAAACATGCTATCAGTATGTTGTGTAGTTTTGTCTTAAAATTATTTATGCTTTTTCTGTGAAAGACAGTGCATAATTTGTTCATGCACATTCTGCTCTCACTCTTACAAGTTCTTTATTGAACCTTGATGCTAGCCTGTCTGTAAGAATCTTCATCACTTTTTATTGCCAATGTGTGAACAGCTTGTAATTACACTTAAAAATGAGACCTCCCTGATAGGTTGTCTATGAAAGCCTGTAGACTGATTTTTATGTGAATGACTCGGGACGTTTTTGCCGGGAAAAAACGTTACGCGCGTTCCAGAGAGCCTTTTTTTCCATTCAATGACATATGAAACAAAAAGTGTCGAAAGAGCTATTCTGTACCGTACTGTCATGCAAAGAAAAGGGATTAATTCAAACTATAGTCTCACATAGTCATATATACAGTGGGTACGGAAAGTATTCAGACCCCCTTAAATTTTTCACTCTTTGTTATATTGCAGCCATTTGCTAAAATCATTTAAGTTCATTATTTTTCCTCATTAATGTATACACAGCACCCCATATTGACAGAAAAACACAGAATTGTAGAACATTTTTGCAGATTTATTAAAAAAGAAAAACTGAAATATCACATGGTCCTAAGTATTCAGACCCTTTGCTGTGACACTCATATATTTAACTCAGGTGCTGTCCATTTCTTCTGATCATCCTTGAGATGGTTCTACACCTTCATTTGAGTCCAGCTGTGTTTGATTATACTGATTGGACTTGATTAGGAAAGCCACACACCTGTCTATATAAGACCTTACAGCTCACAGTGCATGTCAGAGCAAATGAGAATCATGAGGTCAAAGGAACTGCCTGAAGAGCTCAGAGACAGAATTGTGGCAAGGCACAGATCTGGCCAAGGTTACAAAAAAATTTCTGCTGCAGGTTCCTAAGAGCACAGTGGCCTCCATAATCCTTAAATGGAAGACGTTTGGGACGACCAGAACCCTTCCTAGAGCTGGCCGTCCGGCCAAACTGAGCTATCGGGGGAGAAAAGCCTTGGTGAGAGAGGTAAAGAAGAACCCAAAGAACACTGTGGCTGAGCTCCAGAGATGCAGTCGGGAGATGGGAGAAAGTTGTAGAAAGTCAACCATCACTGCAGCCCTCCACCAGTCGGGGCTTTATGGCAGAGTGGCCCGACGGAAGCCTCCACTCAGTGCAAGACACATGAAAGCCCGCATGGAGTTTGCCAAGATGGTGAGAAATAAGATTCTCTGGTCTGATGAGACCAAGATAGAACTTTTTGGCCTTAATTCTAAGCGGTATGTGTGGAGAAAACCAGGCACTGCTCATCACCTGTCCAATACAGTCCCAACAGTGAAGCATGGTGGTGGCAGCATCATGCTGTGGGGGTGTTTTTCAGCTGCAGGGACAGGACGACTGGTTGCAATCAAGGGAAAGATGAATGCGGCCAAGTACAGGGATATCCTGGACGAAAACCTTCTCCAGAGTGCTCAGGACCTCAGACTGGGCTGAAGGTTTACCTTCCAACAAGACAATGACCCTAAGCACACAGCTAAAATAACGAAGGCGTGGCTTCACAACAACTCCGTGACTGTTCTTGAATGGCCCAGCCAGAGCCCTGACTTGACCCAATTGAGCATCTCTGGAGAGACCTAAAAATGGCTGTCCGCCAACGTTTACCATCCAACCTGACAGAACTGGAGAGGATCTGCAAGGAGGAATGGCAGAGGATCCCCAAATCCAGGTGTGAAAAACTTGTTGCATCTTTCCCAAAAAGACTCATGGCTGTATTAGATCAAAAGGGTGCTTCTACTAAATACTGAGCAAAGGGTCTGAATACTTAGGACCATGTGATATTTCAGTTTTTCTTTTTTAATAAATCTGCAAAAATGTCAACAATTCTGTGTTTTTCTGTCAATATGGGGTGCTGTGTGTACATTAATGAGGAAAAAAAAAAAAATATATATATATATAATATATATACATATATATTAGTCTATCTATAATAGGCCTATACTTTCTTTTTTTTGTGTTAACAACTGTTTATTGAATTTTCTTCTGTGAACAGTAGTAAAAAACAAAAAGCAACTGTGCAAATTTAGAGCCCATCCCAACCCATGCCACCCCCTGGTAGACTTAAGGGTAGAGAAGAAAAATAATTAATAATAAAAATAAATAAGTAATATAAGTAAGTATAAGTAATATTAATACATAAAAAACAATAAAATAATATTTACAACGATTTTTGAAAAGATGACACAACAGTAAAAGATGAATGCCATAAATTAACAGTTTTCACATTAGATCCATGTATGCGAGAAGTTGAGAATTCCATCGAGATAATGTCAAATAGGCCTATTATTTCTAATCAAACTATCATAACAGTGTAATCACAGCTGCTGCTATTAGATGCTTTCTTAACTGCTGTTTTCTCACTGTTGTCATTTTTGTTGTGTTTATTGTGTTACTGAGAGGAAAGCACGCAGCACATATTTACCTACATATTCAAAACGTCGCTCTCAGCAGCATGGACGGCCTCTGGATGTTCACAGTATAGTTCCAAAGGTCTTTGCAACTTCTTTTTACTTCTAAGTGAAGAATGTCGTAAGCATACTTTATAGCTAAACAAAAATGAAATAACCATAAAACATGAAAGTATTATGCAATTATTTAAGACATTTCTCATTATATAAAACCTTTTTGGCATAAAGGGCTCTTTAAAATTGAGTCAAGAACCCAAGGGTTTTATATAGAACCAGATTTAACCTTTTCTTCTAAGAGTGAGGCTGTAAGCACATATATATTATGACCAATCATCTGAATACTGGAGGTCATGTGTGGTCCTTGCCATAGTCTGGTACTGTGAAAAAAATGATATACTGAGAGTTCAGCAATAGCCATATAAGATAAAATAATAATCCTGAAATTTTCGGGCACAAATGGCAGCTTTTCCTAAAAATGGGCCTATAGCGGATGCTGTTTTACCATGGTAACATCACTTCTGACTTTCTCTCATGTTAAATGTGCTCTGATATTTACAGCTCGTTCAGTCTATTCTTCCCAGGCTGCACTTCATAAATACATGAGTTCTCAGTGGAAAGCATCTCACTCTATCTGCTGTTTCAGGAGCGTCTCTCTGAAAGGTCAGCAGCCGAGGGACTGAGGTCTGGAAAACAAATTAAGGGAGGAAGATGAATGCAAAGCAAAGTGCTGTGCGTTTATTGATGGCCACCATTTAGAGGATCTCTGTAGTCCATTTTTCACTCGCCGCAAGCGGGACCTGGTTCTGAAATTGAATTCAGAGCAGGAACCTTTGAGTGAAGTCAGAATGCTGGATTGAGCTTCACAAACACCAGCGTAAGGAGAACATCACAATGTGTGTGTGTGTGTGTGTGTGTGTGTGTGTGTGTGTGTGTGTGTGCGTTTTTGTGATTTATGAGGACACAAATTTGTATAATGACATGGGTATTACACTAGTATTGCGACATAAACATGAAATATGAGGACATTTCATGAGTCCTCATATAAACCCGATTCCAAAAAGGTTGGGACACTGTACAAATTGTGAATAAAAAAGGAATGCAATCATTTACAAATCTCATAAACTTATCTATATTCTATTGTGAATAAAATATAACATATCAAATGTTGAAAGTGAGACATTTTGAAATGTCATGCCAAATATTGGCTCATTTTGGACTTCATGAGAGCTACACATTCCAAAAAAGTTGGGACAGGTAGCAATAAGAGGCCGGAAAAGTTAAATGTACATATAAGGAACAGCTGGAGGACCATTTTGCAACTTATTAGGTCAATTGGCAACATGATTGGGTATAAAAAGAGCCTCTCAGAGTGGCAGTGTCTCTCAGAAGTCAAGATGGGCAGAGGATCACCAATAATAGTGGAGCAATATCAGAAAGGAGTTTCTCAGAGAAAAATTGCAAAGAGTTTGAAGTTATCATCATCTACAGTGCATAATATCATCCAAAGATTCAGAGAATCTGGAACAATCTCTGTGCGTAAGGGACAAGGCCAGAAAACCATACTGGATGCCAGTGACCTTCGGGCCCTTAGACGGCACTGCATCACATACAGGAATGCTACTGTAATGGAAATCACAACATGGGCTCAGGAATACTTCCAGAAAACATTGTCGGTGAACACAATCCACCGTGCCATTCGCTGTTGCCAGCTAAAACACTATAGGTCAAAAAAGAAGCTATATCTAAACATGATCCAGAAGTGCAGGTATTTTCTCTGGGCCAAGGCTCATTTAAAATGGACTGTGGCAAAGTGGAAAACTGTTCTGTGGTCAGACGAATCAAAATTTGAAGTTCTTTTTGGAAAACTGGGACTCCATGTCATCCGGACTAAAGAGGACAAGGACAACCCAAGTTGTTATCAGCGCTCAGTTCAGAAGCCTGCATCTCTGATGGTATGGGGTTGCATGAGTGCGTGTGGCATGGGCAGCTTACACATCTGGAAAGGCACCATCAATGCTGAAAGGTATATCCAAGTTCTAGAACAACATATGCTCCCATCCAGATGCCGTCTCTTTCAGGGAAGACCTTGCATTTTCCAAAATGACAATGCCAGACCACATACTGCATCAATTACAACATCATGGCTGCGTAGAAGAAGGATCCGGGTACTGAAATGGCCAGCCTGCAGTCCAGATCTTTCACCCATAGAAAACATTTGGCGCATCATAAAGAGACAAAGAAGACCTAAGACAGTTGAGCAACTAGAAGCCTGTATTAGACAAGAATGGGACAACATTCCTATTCCTAAACTTGAGCAATTTGTCTCCTCAGTCCCCAGACGTTTGCAGACTGTTATAAAAAGAAGAGGGGATGCCACACAGTGGTAAACATGGCCTTGTCCCAACTTTTTTGAGATGTGTTGATGCCATGAAATTTAAAATCAACTTATTTTTCCCTTAAAATGATACATTTTCTCAGTTTAAACATTTGATATGTCATCTATGTTGTATTCTGAATAAAATATTGAAATTTGAAACTTCCACATCATTGCATTCTGTTTTTATTCACAATTTGTACAGTGTCCCAACTTTTTTGGAATTGGGTTTGTATATATATATATATATATATATACATACACACACACACACACACACACACACACATTTACTCTATTTATTAATGTTTTTCCTTCACATTTGTGCAGTTTTTGGAAGATTTATGATATCTTTTAAATTTATATAAATAAATATTTATTAAATAGGTTTTTATACAAAAACAGCTTTTTATGTAAATTTCACTTCATAAAAGACCCACATTTCTAACTTTCATTCACGGGGATAACATGGATAATTTGACATGGTTTACTGTGAGATTTTTGCCCATGTTTTGAAAAATGCAGTTTTAAAAATAAATAAATATCACTTTAACCAATAGATGGCTTGAGAGCTCCACTATTTGCTATTTGACTAAATAAAATATATCTTTTCACAAGTTTTTTTTTTCAGTTCATATCTACATATTATGAAATCACAATGTTGCCAAAGTTTAGAATTTTTGTACTGAAAATAAATGTTACATGATTAGAATCAAACCTGAACAAGTTGTTACAAAGATAAGTTGGAGTCTTTAGAGTTTCATTTATTTAAATCATCTGTTTTTCATATAATTCTACAAATTTAATCTACACTTTAGTTAATAACAGAACAAAACAGTTAACAGAACAAAAATGAACAGAAATGAACACTCATATTGAGTACAAATACACGACATGAACATCAAAATGCAATGAACTGAACAGCAATAACAAATGAGCAAATAAAGCACATGGATTCTCTCTCTCTCTCTCTCTCTGTGTGTGACATATTTAGATATATAATATTATAATTATAATAAATTATAATACTCATGATTATAATTGTAAGGAAAATAATGCTTTAAAACACATGATCAGCATTCCATTTCATGTGTTATATTAAATGTTACCTTATGATACAACACATCACACAACATAACATGGTTGAATAAAGTGCAGGAACAAAAATTCTGCACAGATTTTAAGACCCATAAACTGTACAGGCACTATAAGACAATAACATCGAGAGTCTGGAGTTCACGGAATTCACTTACTTTTTTATTTAAATACGCATTTTTTTTTTTCTTAAAAGTTTTCAAATGGCATCCTCCGCTAAATCCATCTGCCGAAAATGAAGCAGCGTTTCTTAAACAGAACGAGGCATTTGTGCTTTTATGATGCTGTAAAAACGTGTTTTCGCGTTCTGCATAATGCATTGTACCATATCAGTATCAATGCCAGTACAATACACACACATCCGCCCCTGTGTGTGTGATCATCATCTGTGAGCCGCAGGGGTGGATGCGAACATCTATCAGGTCTACAGGGCAGGAATTAAAACCGGAGCCGATAGCGCGCGTCTTTGTTCCCGTGCAGGGATTACGGAGCAGACCAGAGGGAGGATGAGCCACGTCTTATCTCCTCTCGCCCCTATCGAGCAAAGACATTTGAAGTGTTCTGCACGAGGGCTTTATAATATTGACATGCAGGATGAGGGTCATGAATTGTGCATAGCTGCAAGGATTTCAGCTCCATCATAGGTTCCTCCCTGGTGACTCGGGTTGTCATAGAGCTGTTAAGAGGATAGAGATCAGGTTAGATGTTGCTGTTGATTTTCTGCTTAATTCAGGAGGACGTACAGTGCGTAACAGGGCGGACGGATTCGTTAAGTGTCCCGTTTGCATCCGTCAGGCGCGCCACCCACAGGGAGATAAACATATTCCTCTGATCTGCCTCAGACACCAACTTTTCCCAAAAAAAAAAAAAAAAAGACCCGTTCAGTTCCATTTGGGGAAGATTCGCGCAGCTCGTCGTGTGTCACTCACGCGTTTCATGTGGATCAAACCGCGGAACGCCTCGAAAATCGCGGAAACGGTGCCAGCGCTTACGAGATGAACTTTTGCGATGTGGGTGTTGGAAGTTAAACAGCGCAGCTTTGTGAGATGCGCCTAAAGCGTCTCGTGTTAATGAATCAGACATGCGTTCTCGCATTGTGCGCGAGCATCTTTGAAAAGAACGCCTCGAGACAAACAGGAAACTTATCTCTTTGAAACACGAATTCAAAACGAAGCGCGAAAGTGAAGGGAGTGTGGGATGCGTTGCGTTGATGCGGATAAAATCTAAATACCCTTGAAAGACGATGGCAGATTGTCAGAGTCCTGGGAGAAGCTCATCCAGACCTGTGTTTATTCTGTCTTTCTTGTCAAACAATTATCACTGTTTTGAAGGATTAAAAGTGCGTTTGGCAGAACAAAAAGGCTGTTTGATTTGCAGTTTTACCGTTTTCCGACACATTCTGCTGGTTTGTTGGGTCAGGTTAAGTTGATTTGTTTGATAAGTTATTTAAGTGTGTGTACTCAGGGTTAGATGGGTAAAGCTTTGTTGTTATTTCTGTCTCAGCTCAGAACTCGTGAGCCACATTTCTCTGAATTTTCAGAATAACTCATGTCTGAGGCTCAGATGAGACTGAAGGCGGGAGGCCGCTGTCATGTTGAGTTCCTCTGCTGACCAAAACATCACCCTGCCTGCTGAACGCTGGGAAATGCCCTGCAATATGACAACAAGACATGCGCTCGGAAATCGGTGTACTTCATTTTTAAATCGTATAGATGATAGAATTCATCCATGACAACGAGAACAATAAACACAGGAATGAACAACAAATTCACTTTTTTGTGTGACAAATTTAAAAATGTTACATTCTTTGTAGTGTTCGCATATGCAAAATTGCCTTAGGTGCTGTTGCCATATGGTTGCTAGGGGGATGATTTCCAGAGAGTTGGTTGATATGAACCCCCTTAAGGGACATGAGAAATATTTCAGCGTTGCAGAGTGCAACAGTCTGGTTCTGGAAATAAAAGCCACTTTCATTTTCTCCAAAGGGGAATTGATTTTTAAAGAACTTATAAACCTTTAAAGACAGACGAGCTGCGGGGTTGTTGATGGTGTATATGCTTATGTTGAAGCCATCAGTCTGCATTATTTCAACTTATTGTGTTTAACAGAGGAATTCCTGGTGAAAAGTATCATTGCGCATAATTCTGCAAAGAAATCTCAACCTGGAGAATAAGTAAATAATGGCAAAAGAAATCTTTAGTGAGCGACGGGTCCACTCCCATGAAGCACTGCGAATGATGTAATCGAGTCAATCTCCATATGCTAAAAGGCACCATGAAATGGAAATAGCGCTAGTCTTTTCTTCCCTATTGTGATGTATATCTGAGTGAAATGGCTTCTGAAACAAGAATAAATGTAGGGCGGGGCTTGATTTTTTTCTGTGGGGAATTGATTGGATGGTTGTTGTTTGCTATTAATGGCTTTTCTGTGAGTGACAGGTTGCCCCGCCCTCAACATCAAGAGAAGTCGCTGCAAGAGGAAGTTTTTTCTATTAAATATAAGGATTAAATATGAACAAAGTATGTTTGTTTAACTTAATTGATTTAAGTTGGACCAATGTACAAAATTAAATCATCAATTAAATCTGCAATATTCCATAAAAAAATCTTACTGCAGATTTAATTGATCTACATCAGTCCCACATGAATCAATTAAGTTAAACAAACATAATTTGTTAATGTAACTTCAACATCATGGAATTGTCATTTTAAGTGACCCAAATAAGTAGACTCAAAGTGAATTTTATATGGCTCCCTGATATGATTCAGGCTTTCAATTTCATATATTCATTCATCCAGTTAAATGTAATATATTTTAGTGTCCCACAACTAAATTATAAGACTGTACTAGCTAGTTAACAAACTTTTTGCTAGCAATAGCACACATTCGCATCTTTCTCATCTTGCTCAAAAATACATAAAATAACACTTAATTTCAACATTTACTCAGTCTTGATTGAGTCATATGCAAAGCATGCTGGGAACTAACAAGCCCCGGCCAGTTTCAGTTAATGTAACACAAGTCATTCATGTAATCCCAACATAAACGGAATAAGTAAACTTCAATTTCATATATATTTAAGTGGATTGAACACAATCAAATTAAGTTAGGACAAAATGTATAGCAATTGTGTTGTTTTAACTCATTTTCATTAAGCAATTTCAACAAGCAGCAAAAATTTTTTTTTTTTCAGTGAAAATGGAAATAGCGCTAGTTTTTTCTTCCCTATTGTGATGTATATCCGAGTGAAGCGGCTTCTGGAACAAGAACAAATGTAGGGCGGGGCTTGAATTTTTCCGTGGGGAATTGATTGGATGGTTGTTGTTTGCTATTGGTGGATCTCATGTGAGTGACATGTTGCCCCGCCCTCATCATCAGAGAAGTCGCAAGAGGAAGGGCAAGTTGTTTCGATTAAACATTAAGAGGCTCATGAATTTAAAAAAAAATAATGATGTGCATGTATAAATAATTTATAATAAAAACTGCAATATTCCATTAAAAATAAGAATTCTCAAATTAGATTTCATGGGGACTTCCGTGTCTGTACCGCAAATGGGACCAGTAACCCTAAAATGAGCAACAGTGATGGTGATGCTTGCCTTAGCAAACAATGCTCATAATACAAACTGTCATCATCCGAGTTGAGCTGTGCTGAAGGCAGTGATGTGAGGCACCGTGGGGCAATGCTGACCTCATATGGAGGAGTTTTCTAGACTAATAACACAAGAAGACACCCGTTATGCTTTCCTTTTGTCTTGACTACATCCATCATGTCATGTGATGTCATGCCTGCTAATAATGGAAGCATCAAGACTTGTGTTTATCATGATCATTTCAAAGAATTAAAGTGAAAAAAAAATTATATTTACTATGACACATGCTCAAAAATTCAAATCTGTGAACTTAATTTTTAAAACATAGATGACAATTTTTCAATGACTACACACACACATATATACAGTATATA
Organism: Megalobrama amblycephala; assembly: GCF_018812025.1. NCBI lineage: Eukaryota > Metazoa > Chordata > Actinopteri > Cypriniformes > Xenocyprididae > Megalobrama > Megalobrama amblycephala. The sequence continues at coordinate 24,093,800 of NC_063051.1, forward strand.
TATAGTCATGAATATTTGCAGATCTGTCTGAATTGGTGGACAAAAGCATGAAACTCAGATCAGTTCATTCTCAGCAATTACTTCCTCTTATGTATTCATTAACACCCACAGAACACAAAAGGGAACTGAAATTTTATACCTAATTTATGTGCAAATTTAGGAATGTGATTAAATTTGGAAATCCTCTGAGAAGATTCATGTATCACCCACTGATGTTCCTGATGTGCTAATTGGCTTGAAGAAATAAAAAAGGTCCCAAGCCGCTTTCATTTTCACTTTAAGATTTACCATTAAACACCCCCACGATGTGAGGTGATACTGAATGTGTGTGGTGTCATGGGATCAGCGCAGGTTGTCAGGTGGTTATCACGGGGTGATGGGCTGCTGGTAGAGTAGCAGATAAAAGTCAATAAGTGGTTAAAGTGCCCCAATTATGCTTTTTTGAATACTACCTTTCATGCAGTGTGTAACTGAGCTGATTTTGAATGTAAAAGGTCTGCAAAATTGTAAAGATCAAAGTGCACGACAAATAAAGTTATTGTCTCCCAAAAGAAAGAACTGATTCTAAACTGCTAAAACGAGTTCTCGTCCAGTCTCACTTCCTGTTACATACATATGTAACAATGTAACACATTTGCATAATGCCAGCCTGTGGTGTTCATTGGCTGCCCGCGAACAACGTCTACTTTGCCCCGCCCTCAAACACTGTAGTTGTAGCAGAGTCTGGAAGAGTTTGGTGCTTGTTGTCAACGCTGACACTGTTTTCAACACTGCAAATCCACTTTAATGCACTTCCAAAGGATGAGGACTGGCGCTGGAATTCATCCGGAAAAAACGATACCATCACTGACATCACTGAGTATCAAGCGCTGGGGAAAGTATATTCAGATATGGTAATAGGAGTTTCGTTTCCGACACACGCTGTAAGCGGTTGACTAGTCACAACAGACGAGGCCATCTGACCAATCAGAGCAGAGTGGGCTCTCGGAAAGGAGGGTTTTGGAGAGACTTGATGAAGGCACCTCACGACGAAACTGATTTCGGACAGACTTCTGAGGCAGCCTAAGGCCGGGTTCACAACGCAAGCGGAAGCAGCGCGTTAGCAGCGCGTGAGCGTGAACTGCAGCTGCAGAGACGCGCGAGTATTCACACTGGAAGCGTTTGTTCAGCGTCACAGCAGCGGCTCGAAGCTGCATATAAAGTGAGCATTTCTTTACAAAGACAGCTATAAATTTGTTTTTATAATTGGTCATTGTTAAACTTGATAGTCTTGAAAGTTTGTTAACATGCAAGGTGTACAACACTTACATATATAAACAAAAATAAATAAAAGCCTCGTGTCATCCATTGCTGCACACAAATGAGGTAAGCTTTTTGTGTTTTACATCATCTGACCTGACGCATGAACATGTTTACAAGACAGCAAACTCGGGTTTGATTTGGGAATGCAAGAGCCTATATTGCTGTGTGTGTAATAACTAAAATAATGTTTATATATCATATTTTCTGGCTAGTTTAGTTTAGTTTTCTATAATATACCATACTTTAACCCAAACTGAATAATTAAAAACAAGTTTAAATGAGTAAATCTTCTATAAATATTTTTTAATATTGATTTTCTTTCATGACATATACTTCAATTCTTGTTAAAACGCACTAGATATGCTTATTCTGTGCATTTTGAGCACTTTATGTGTGAAATCATATTTATTTTGTCCATCAAAGGTGTACTTTCACTTTAATTGAGCGTTAGCAGCGCAGCAAAAATAGACCCAGCGCCGAAACGATCGCGGCACTGCTGCTTCTGCTCTGCTCCTGCTCCGTGCTGCCGCGCAGCCTCTGCGTGCGGTGTGAACGCTCTCATCTGTTAACATGGACGCCGAAAAAATACGCGCTGCTTCTGCTCTGCTGCCGCTTGCGGTGTGAACCCGGCCTAACAGTTTAATGATCTACAGCAATATAGCGCAAGCTTTGGTGAGAACTAAACAAATATTTAATTACTACAGTAGTAATTTCTCGATAGAAATGACATCAAAATTGAAATATGTTGGTCAAAATCGTAAATTTATACACAAACTGAGCAGCAAACGCAACTTTTAGACGCCATCTTTATTTTTCTAGCTCAACTGTCACAGAATGGAAAGCACAGGATTGTGGGATATCAAAGGCAGCTAAGGATACATTTATGCTTCCTTCAAAAATCGATCTGAGGAAGGTATCTCATGAGACAGGAAGTGAATTTAACATTGGATTCTGACGTGCCTTCATGCCTTCCTACCTTGAAATGTGTCCTCAGAAGGCAGCAGTTTCCAGTTTTCGGACGCAGCCTGAATCTCGCGCTCCCTTCTGGCACGCGCACCTGTTCGCAGTTCGATGAAACGCAACCCCCCCCCCATTATATATATATATATATATATATATATATATATATATATATATATATATATATATATATATATATATATATATATAAGAAAAATCACTTCTGTTCAAAAGTTTGGGGTCAGTAATATTTCAGATTTATAGTAATATTGTGAGATATTATTACAATTATTTTTTTTTTTAAATGCAATTTATTTCTGTGATCAAAGCTGAATTTGCAGCATCATTACTCCAATCTTCAGTGTCACATGATCCTTCAGAAATCATTCTAATATTCTGATTTGCTGCTCAAGAAACATTTCTGATTATTATCAACAGTTGTGATGCTTCAGATTTTTGTGGAAACCATGATGTGCTTTTTTTCAGGTTTCTTTGAGGAATAGAAAAGTTCAAAAGACATTGTTTCAACATTTATTTGAAATAACATCATAAATGTCTTTAATGTCCATTTTTACCATTTCCATTTTGCATTTTTACCGAATGCATCCTCACTGAATAAGTATTTTTTAATAATTCCAAAAAATCTTCCTGACCCAAAACCTTTGAAAGGTAGCGTACTTAGCATGTCAGACAAGTTTGTATTTAATGGACACATTTTTTAAAAAGCCAATATTGCCACCTAGTGACTAAAACAGACCACTACGTTTAGTAAGTGTAATGCTCATTTCAGTTGTTATAATACCTTTTCTGCATTTAGCTGTGCTGAGTTTGAATTCATTTCTTTGAAATCCTCAATTCTGACTGTGATAAGAGAAATATTATACCACTAGATTATTTCAAAAAATGCGTTTATTGAAAATGCGTTTATTGCTTTTTTTGTCTTAAATACCAAACATCGTATCACAAAATGCAGCATTTATGCATGAAACTCATCGGTTGTAAGGATGCATGGATGCAGATGCAGACTTGATGTTAGTCTTAATATTGCTGGGCATTTTACCTATTAAAACAGAAAAATGAATTAGCGTGATAAATTATGATTTTTAAGCCTAAATTTGTTTGTGTATGTTATTAAATGTAGTACCAGGTTGTCCAGGCTGCTGTTGGGCGACCTGCCCACCCATGCCAGCCTGATGGCTCGAGCTTCCAGCGACTGTGACCTGATGTAGTGTGGGGCCTGTTGACATCATCGGCTGTCCAGGGTGACCCGGGGCGACGGGTCCAGGTGGTCTGCATTTCGACAGACCCTTTCCGAACCCCACCGCCGCCACCAATGCATTAGTGTCGGCCGGATTGGAGGATGGCTTGTTTTGTCTTAAAGCTGAATAGAAACATGCATTTAACATCAATGACTTTGCACACATGAAAAACTGGCAAATATAAATCTAGGAGCAATGGTTACTACCTGATGTTTCAGAGTCTCTGTCATCACGAGGATTATTCAGCTTTTCCAAAAGATTCGAGCAAAGTTTATTCAATGTTTGGATCTGTTTCTAGAAAGAAAACAGAACAAAATTCAACAACCAACCTTTATACATTTAAAATGTGTTTACAGTGTTTGTTATTATATATACATGTTATTATATATACATGTGTTTATTATTATATATATATATACACACACACACTCAGTGGTGGTCAGAATTATTGGCACCCTTGGTAAATATGATCAAAGGTGATAAATCTGCATTGTTTATCCTTTTGATCTTTAATTCAGAAAATTAGCAAAAATCTAATCTTTCATTGAAGCAAAAGAATTGAAAGTGGGGAGAGAAAAAAAAACAAACATTGAAAATCCCCATTTCCACTATCAGGGCAATAATTAAGAAGTTCCAATCAATTAAAGATCTGCCTGGAAGAGGACGTGTGTCTAAATCGTCCTAATGAACAGTGAGGAGGAGAGTTTGAGTGGACAAAGACTCTCCAAGGGTCACAGCTGGAGAATTGCAGAGATTAGTTGACTCTTGAGTCTCAGAAAGCCTAAAAAAATGATCAAACAGCACCTACATCCCCACAAGTTGCTCAGGAGGGTTTCAAGAAAAATCCTCTGCTCTCATCCAGAAATCTCCAGCATATTGTGGGATTACAAATTTAAGAATCTGTTTAAGATCTGCTGATCCTACATCCTGACATAACCTCACATGAAATACTAAAGTAAAGTACATTAGCATTTTAAGGTAAAGATGACAACATCAGATTAATGATTCTGTTTAGCAAAGTTTCCAGCAAGAGTTTTCTGCCAATTCCTGTTCTCTTTATTGTATGTCTAATGAGTCCGATTACTGAGATTCTCATCTTTTGTCGTTAATGGCTCTTGTAGGCCCTGTCCCATTCTTTGAATAGGTATGCTGACTGGATAAGGACTTGCGACACTCTAGAGTCTGGGACAGGTTCCTATACTGGAATACTTCATTTGCATGCTTTGTTTAAGGTCATTTTCCTGGTGCTTTGTCTCTATCCCTAAGCACTGCTCCCTTAAATGTATATAAACTTCAATGTACACTGCCTTAGTTAGACTTGATGACTGCAGCTACCGACAGCACGTGTTCTCAATAAAGAATCTGCTGAAGATACATCCAAGTCTCCTGGTCTTCGCTTCTGAGATTTCCAACAATATTCAGTTGTCAGACATGACTGGAACTTCAAACAGGACCGGCTTCTATGGTCAGATGAAACTAAAAAAAAAGAGCTTTTTGGCAACAAACCCACCAGATGGGTTTGGTGCACACATGGATAAAAAGTACCCCATGCCCACTAGGGCTGGGCGATATATCGCATGTGATTGTCACGCGCATTTCGTCAGTAAAGCCGGTTCCCTGATTACCGTTAAATTGCCATCACCTGCTTTCAAATGGAGCGGCATTTAATAGACAGAGCCGTAGTTCACTGTCAAGCTACGCAATATCGCGTTCATTATCGAAGGCGATTCATCTGCTATAATGAACGCGATATTGCGTAGCTTGACAGTGAACTACGGCTCTGTCTATTAAATGCCGCTCCATTTGAAAGCAGGTGATGGCGATTTAGCGGTAATCAGGAAATCGGCTTTACTGACGAAATGCGCGTGACAATCTCATGCGATATATATCGCCCAGCCCTAATGCCCACAGTTAAATACACTGCTGGATCTTTAATGCTGTTGGCCTATTTTGTTGCTGGAGGTCCTGAACATCTTGTTCAGATACACGGGATCATGGATTCTATCAAATACTAACAGATAAAAAAAAATCAAAACCTGACCGCTTCTGCTAGAAATCCTTTAATGGGCCGTTGTTGGATCGTCCATCAGGACAATGATCCAAAACAAATATTAAAGCCAACACAAAAATGTGTCACTGAGCACAAAATGAAGCTTCTGCCATGACCACAACTGTATATATATGTATATACAGTTGTGTACAGTTGTGTTCATTTAGTCTGAATACCTGGGCTACCAGATTTGAGTAAAGGGATGTAGACATCTTGCTAGGAGGATGCTGAAGTGTTCTGAATGGTTGTTAGGATGTTTTTCCACAGTCATCATGTGTTTGTTTACCTGAGCTACTTCAGGTCCGATCCGGGCTGCTTCGGCACTCAGGTGTTTCTCCTGTTCTTCAACCTCTGGGTCAGGTTTAGTCCTGAGGTGGTCCGGCACGATCTCATGGCTGAACACAGGCACTCGCTGCTCTGTTAGTTTCTGGGAAGTAACAAAATAGTGAAGGTTTCACCTTAAAATTAAATAGTCCATTTTTTGCCAGTTACGAGGTCATCGCTCATCATAACCAAGGTGACATTGTAAATATACTCACCGCCAGCTCTTCATCTCGATCAGGAGACAGCAGCAGGGGTATGATGACCTGTGACCTGTATGATGGGGTCTTCTCATTTCTTAACAGCTTGTTGATAGTGTTCAGCTGCCCAGACAGAAGGGCGAAATTATCCAGCACAGAGGGCCTGAATTCAAAACATCAGAGTCAACACTGTGACAGATGCACTGTGGAGTTTATCAGGAAAGATCTGTAGTTCTTACTCACCACGTGAGCCTCTCATACTCATTTTCCAGTTTATAAATGAAACTCTGCAGGGAACCTTTCAGATGAGCCACGCGAGTGACCAGAGACTCTACAGACGCCTCCAGCTGCTTCTCCTCCCGCTGCTATTGAAATACAACACAAACATATCACCCTTCAGCTCTTATATGACATAATACAACAATAACAGTTTCGCGTGTTATTTCTGTAGCGTAAGTATCGACAGTTAGCATGCCAGCACTCTATCCGCAGGTAAAACCAACTGCAAAAAGTCCTCTTCTCGCAAACTACCTGTGTGCTAGTGTCATTATTGTTAGTTATATTTTTCGAAATGCCAAACAGCTGCAGAAATAGATATAAAGTGAGAATGTTTTATCACTTACCTGCATTTCAAAGCTACTAGCAGAACGGCACAATTGAGCGGAAGTAAACAAACACTCGCATCAGTAAATCGAGTCCGGCTGTCAAAACACACCCGAAAGAACGGTTCCTAACTTTTGTAATATATAATTATAAATAACATCACGACATAATTATAGTAATTTGTAGACTAATATTGTAGTGTATTATTTGAGTTTAATTATCAGAAAAAAATGCAGACTAAGCTGTTTATATTCCCAGTTTATCTACTGTGCCAAAAATAAGGTCCGAAAGTCTTGTTAGCACATGGAGCCAAATCAATTCTTTAGGATTTCGACATATTTAATACTAATAATTTCATGTAAAAACGAAAATTGATTTTTGAGTGAAAATTTGAATTTGCACATTTGTATCCTATATTGTAATGTACATTCATACACATATACACTTTTATCTATAGCCACTTTTCGATCATATATGAGGGCTTTTATTTTGAATTCGTGAACGGGAAGTGAAGCAGCTGCAGTCAGTTAGTCAGGCTGCAGTTTACAGATATTGACACAAACCTTCTAAAACTCGCTCTAAAACAACCCGCTAGTAATGCGAAGCACGGCATGGCAGACAGACAGGACAATGAGGTAAATTAAACTCTTACTTTTACTGAGTTTGTTTGTTTTGTTCAGTTCCTGCTCGGACATGTTTACAGGTTAGGTAACAGAGCAAATAAACAGATCAGTAGGAAAACATTTATTTGAGAAGAAATTTGAGACTTTTATTCTGTTATTCCTGCACCGAATGCCCTTTTCTGTAATAAAACTGTTAAAAATGAGATGTTTGCAAGGAGTTTAACGAAAGGGTTGGAAGTAAATCAGTTTAATGCAGTTCTGTCATGTGTTTGCAGCCACTCCCTCAGACTACACAACAACAACAACAACAACAACAACAACACGCTGTTCATTTACATCATATTTGAGTGGTATTAAATGTGGACACACTGCATGTATTTATCGCTGTTCTTCAAATTTAGCTGAAGCGTTTTAAAATTCTCCAGCAGTAGATGCAGTTTGTGGGACAAAAACTGCAGCAAGTGTCTCAGCACTGGACTCATTTTTTTAGCCTGTCAAGAAACAATCAGACACTCAAACTATAAAGACGTTTTTGTTTTCCTTCACTTTTGTATGATAAACAGTGTTGGTTCTTTGTTTGGCCCCTACTTGATGTCCAAAGTGAAATCTGGATTGTTAGTTTTATACGAATATTTATATGAATATTGTCTAGTACCATTAAAATCCCCTTTAAATACAAAATATTAAAACTTCTTTTTACTGTTTCTAGAAGAATTCAAGGTATTTGCCCTCTGGGATTGATTTTAAAATTTTTTATGCTAGCATATTTTTAACCACATAAAACATTGTTTATCTGCATTGTGTTGTCTATTTATGTAAAATGCTTCAATTGATTTAATTAATGCAAATGAACCACTTTATAATAATAACTAAGCAACACATTCAGAGTGAAAGTGAATACAGGTATCTATTGCTATGATGTCTGGTCATTTTAAATATCTGGGTTATTTTTGTCACTCATTTTGCCCTGGTTAATATCTGAACCTGATTTTTCATTCATTTCCACTTAAATTGCTGTTGTGATAATATCATTAATACTGTAAAATGCATTAAATTAGAAAAAGGCAGTAGTTTCAGACTTTTGGACCCCACTGCATTATATACATATACGAATTTATGAACATGCATTTTGAATTTGTGAACGGGAAATATTCTAAATGTTAGATGACACCAAAAACAGAGGTTTTCACTATGTTCCCACATTTTAAATATCTGGGTTATTTTTGCTGGTTAATTTCTGTTACAGATCAGATTATGCACTGTGCCATGATTCCTATGATGTTGTATATGTGATACTGTAGTTAAAGTGCGAACATATACATATACATATACATCACAAGGATCAATCTTTTTATCAGTCTTCTTTCTAAAAGTAGCTCATCTCTCATTTCAAAAACCAAAGACCAGGCAGTTTTTTGGGACGATATTTTTCTTCTATAATGAAGTGATTGACATGTTAAATGTTGGCTGTTATATGGTGTTTTTCTGTCTGAAGGTGGAGGAGGCTGAGCAGGTATACCTGCTGATGAAAGAGGAGTACAGGATATCACGCAATGTGCGTCTGTCCTGGTTCCTCAGCCGTCTCAATCAGGTCATTCGGCCCAGTCCACAGTCTGAGCTGGTAAGAGAGTTTATTTAGTGGTCTACTGATGGTGTTTGCAGTGGCTTAATGTGCATGTCTAGAGAAAAGTGTGACTGATTTAATTCTGATACACCACCTCTCAAAAATAAAAACAGTAATATTCTGAAATATTTTTACAATTTAAAAGAGCGGTTATCTTAAAATGTAATGTATTCCTGTGATCAAAGCTGAATTTTCAACATCATTAATCCAGTCTTCAGAGTCACATGATCCTTCAGAAATTTAATATCTTTTTATTATCAATGTTGAAAACATTTGTGCTGCTTCATATTTTTGTGGAAAGCATGACACATTTTTTCTCAAGACTCTTTAATGAATATAAAGTTAAAAAGAACAGCATTTATTTGAAATAGAAATCTTTTGTAAAATTATAAATGTCTTTCCTGTCACTTTTGATCAATTTAAAGGTGCCCTAGAATTAAAAATTGAATTTATCTTGACATAGTTAAATAACAAGAGTTCAGTACATGGAAATTACATACAGTGAGTCTCAAATACCGTTGTTTCCTCCTTCTTATATAAATCTCATTTGTTTAAAAGACAATCTCAACAGGCGAATCTCAACATAACACCGGCTGTTACGTAACAGTTGGGATCATTAATATGTACGCCCCCAATATTTGCATATGCCAGCCCATGAGCAAGCATTAGACAAGGGCAGGACGTCTGGATGTGCACAGCTGAATCATCAGACTAGTTAAGCAAGCAAGAACAATAGCGAAAAATGGCAGATGGAGCAATAATAACTGACATGATCCATGATATCATGATATTTGTAGTGATATTTGTAAATTGTCTTTCTAAATGTTTCGTTAGCATGTTGCTAATGTACTGTTAAATGTGGTTAAAGTTACCATCGTTTCTTACTGTATTCACGGAGACAAGACTCGTTATTTTCATTTTTTAAACACTTGCAGTCTGTATAATTCATAAACACAACTTCATTCATTATAAATCTCTCCAACAGTGTGTAATGTTAGCTTTAGCCACGAAGCACTATCAAACTAATTCCGAATCAAATGTAAACATCCAAATAAATACTTACGCGATTAGACATGTTGCATGATGAACACATTGTAAAGATTCATTTTGAGGGTTATATTAGCTGTGTGAACTTTGTTTATGCACTGTTTAAGGCAGTCGCAAGCTCGGGGGCAGGGAGCGTGAGCACTTAAAGGGGCTGCAGCCTAAATCGGCTCATATTTAATGATGCCCCAAAATAGGCAGTTAAAAAAATGAATAAAAAAAAATCTATGGGGTATTTTGAGCTGAAACTTCACAGACACATTCAGGGGACACCTTAGACTTATATTACATCTTTTAAAAAGACATTCTACGGCACCTTTAACGTCCTGTTGAGTAAAAGTAAAAAAATATCTTACTGACCTCAAACTTTTTAACAGTAGTGTGTATTTAATGATGGCAAATGAAATCCCACGAAGTCATTAAATGAAATGAACACTTATTTTGCACAATATATACTAGCTGATAACAATAACCTCAAAATGATCAAATATCAGTCAATTCATCTTACTTTAATATATTCTATTTTTATTATCTATAGGCCTATGTCTCAGGCCTTCCTTTGATACCTCGAAAGCCTATATTAGATCAATAGCAATTTTATTGTTCATTTATTGTGGTGAATCACATCACCCAGGGCAGCGTTTCCCAAAAGCATCGTAAGCTTAAGTTGATCGTAGCTCCATTTGTGGCAATCAACTTAGGCATACAGTGCTTTTGGGAAACGCTACCCAGATCAGTTCAGATCTTCATGGATCACATGACATTGTATCCCAATATATCTTGTGAGAATCTCTCTGTTTGTCTGTCTCTGGTCATGTTTGTGTTGTGTCTGCTCAGCTGAAGTCAGAGAATGAGCTGGATGTTTTGAGCGTCCTCCCGAAAGGATGGCAGCCCGATTCTCCTCCCTCGTCCTGCTCGTGTCTGCTGGTTCCCTCCACGCGTGTGACCTTCCTGGCTCGCAGGTACCGCTTCATCATCGAGCTGGACCTGAGCCCATCCACCGGGATCGTGGTAAGAGATTGCCACCGTCACATTCAGTGACTTGTTTAATTCTTTGAAGAGTGCAATGTCATGTGTTGCTTGTCTTCAGGATGACAGCACAGGAGAGATGATCTTTGATGAAGTCTTCCATGCTCTGTCTCGGTGCTTGATTGGTCTGGCAAAACCCTTTAAAGTCCCAGGAACTGATCACGTGTTCCAGCCAGAGATCTTCATCACTATTCTGGCATATTCCTCCATCATTGGCCTTAGTTCTCATCAGGTCTGGATCGCAGGTCATTGTGAATCTATAACTGCACATTAGTAGAATGCTGTTTCTGACTGGTTATATGCCATGATTCTGCCTATCAGGTGTTGGTTCAGGGCTGTCAGCTGGACTGTATGGATTTGGAGCAGTTCTTGCATCAGATCTATCAGCAGCTGAGAGCCGTAGAGAGCAGCATCGCTGAAGTCCTGCAGCAGCAGCACAATCAGGCAAGAGTGCTTGTGGTTTTATACAGGCATACAAAAAGCCATAAGCAGCAAGAGGCCACATTGCAGTGCATTACAGCAATTTTACTGAAGTTAAATTTGATAAAACTTAGCATTAAAATGACTGTAATGCACAGCCAAGTGGCTTTTTGCTTTTGTAAAATGGCAGCAACAGCAATATGATAAAAGACACCAATGTTCAGTGTGCTACTTTTATTTATTTTTTTAAATTAATACATGTTTTCATTAAGGATGCATTAAATTAATCAAATGTGACAGTAAAGACATTTATAATGTTACAAAATATTTCTATTTCAAATAAATTCTGTTCTTTTGAACTTTCTATTCATCAAAGAATCCTGAAAAATAAAAATGTATCACAGTTTCCACATAAATATGAAGCAGCAAAACTGTTACCAACATTGATAATAATCAGAAATGTTTCTTGAGCAGCAAATCAGCATATTAGAATGATTTCTGAAGGATCATGTGACACTGAAGACTGGAGTAATGAAGCTAAAAATTAAAATCAGAGGAATAAATTACATTTTACAATATATTCACATAGAAAACAGTTCTTTTAAATTATAATAATATTTCACAATAGTTTTTATTGTATCTTTGATCAAATAAATGCAGTCTTGGTGAACATAAGACACTTCTTTCAAAAATATTAAACAATCTTACCGACCTCAAACTTTTGAACTGTAGTGTTTGTTTGAAATAAGATTCGAATTTGTTACATTAGACACTTTATGTCTAATGTCTAAAACATTTTCTGTCTATATGTTCTTCAGTTCAGTGGATCTGTTTATCAGTCCTTCTCCAATGACGCTGTAGAGGAACCGTTTCAGAGGAAGCCGGGGGTTTCAATGGTGACGGCAGATGTCGGGCTGGTCAGCATGGTGAGGCAGGGGATTCTGGCGCTGCAACTTCTGCCTCCAAACTCTGGTGCAGGTCAGTGTCTCTATGCATCCTGTGTCCCACCTGATGATGAAATCCAGTGAGCATCACATTTACAAACCAGTTATTTTACTTTATTTTACTTTATTTTTTATTAGTGCACCCAGAAATAGTATTACTTATACTATGATTGGTTTTAAAGAAGAACTAATTACTAAATTTACCAGAGTTTGCAATGTTTAACCCATGTGCATGAATGTGCCTGAATGGTTATGAATAAAGTACAGTTAATCATCTTTTGTGTTGTCCCGCAGGTATAATAATTATCACAGATGGAGTGACGAGCGTTCCTGATGTAGCTGTGTGTGAAACTCTGCTGAACCAGCTGAGAAGTGGAACCATCGCCTGTTCCTTTGTTCAAGTACTGCTCAGATCCATTTTGACATGTTCATGTTCATTCTGACTGCCACAAACATATTAATGCTCTTTACACTACCATTCAAAAAGGTCTGTATGATTTTTTTTTTTAAATTTCTGAAAGAAGTCTCTTCTGCTCACTAGGGCTGCAATTATTTGATCAATAAATACAGGAAAAAAACAGTAATATTGAGAAATATTATTACAATTTAAAATAATTGTTAATAATCTAATAATAAATAATCTAATATGCTGATTTGCTGCTCAAACATTTATTTGAGTTAAATATAGCAGCATTTATTTGAAATAGAAATATTTTGTAATATTATAAATGACTTTACTGTCACTTTTAATCAATTTATTGTGTCCTTGCTGAATAAAAGTATTAATTTCTTTAAAGGGGTCATGAACTGCTTTTTTTCCCTTTTTTTTTTTAAAGAGGCAAAAGAGGCAATGATGTAGAAGTAGGCATTGATCTTCTTCTGCAGAGGTGGTCTTTCATCGCACTATGACATAATAATGTGACAAAATCCGAAATTAGTCGTTTTCTGAGCTTGGTTTCAATAAAAGCTGTTTTTGGACTAACAAGGAAGTTCTGAGTTTTGAAACTTACAGGATGTTTTTATAGTACAATGACCTCTTATATGTCAAAATATCAAGGAAAATTTGATTTCTCAATTCATGACCCCTTTAAAAAAATCAAACTGACCCCAAACTTTTGACAGGTAGTGTAAATGCAGTGTTTCCTTTTTGACTGTGTAACTGTTATAAAACATAACATTCTCTTTTGTTCTAATGTGTTTTCCTCAGGTGGGCGGCGCATACTCTTACGACTGTAGTTTTGGCTACATCCCCAACGTGGAGCTGATGAAGTTCATCTCCATGGCAACCTTTGGCTCCTATCTGTCCATGTGTCCAGAATCTGACTTGACAGGCGACGAGATGAACGCTTACCACCGCTCCTTCCTCACATACTCCTTCCTGAGGACCGGAGAGTCCATGAACCCAGAGTACTACTGCTGTAAGCACAACTCAGGGTTAAGAGAAGGTCCTGAGTATTTCATTGTTTTAACATTTCAAACTATCCATGGTTTTTCTTGGAAAAATGTGCCTGTTGTAGCTTTAAAATAATAAAGATACAACAGTAGTAGCCAAAAGTGATGTACGGCCTAAGAAAATTGACATCTTCACCCATTATTTACATTTTTATTAATGTGTTAAAGATTTTGTAAGCTTATTGTGTAGTTGTGCTTGGAGTCAATTGTTTTATTTTTGATAACGCAATGAAATTCTGATGGCAATTTTTGGCCAGGCTGTCATACAAAGAAATTATGCAAAAACAAGAGAGAACCAAGGAAATATTTATAACTGGTTATGTTGTAGTTAATGTTTGCTTTTTCATGTGAGCTTTTTTTTTTTTTTTTTTTTGTATAGTAAAATAAAACATGCAGCTGTAGTTTTGGCCAAATAGTTTTGTCAGATAAATACCTTAACCAAGTTTACCATTTTGTTCTTCCCTCATATTTAAAATATTTTCCTCATATTTTGATGGTTTATTCGAACTTGTAGGGTCATTAAAAACAAATATCCCCTCCGGACATCACTTTTGACCAATACTGTACAGGCAATTTCATATTTTGATAAGTAATGCAATGACATTCAGACATTTTAAGTGATGTGTTGTTTTAGTATCATTTATATTATTATAGTATTTATTAATGTTTTGAAGTAGCTTTTATTTTTATGTTGCAATTATATTACATTATTTCCATTACTTTCATTATAATTTAAATATTTTTATGTGGTTTTGTCATTTGTATTATTTTTTTTATATTTCTATATATTTGTAATTAATTTTTATTTTTGAATTTTTAAAATTGAATTTTAACTGTTGTAGTTTTAGTAATTTTAGTACTTAAAATTATATAAAAAAAATCAACATATTTATTTCAGTCTAATGTTGGTCTAAGTTTTGCACATAATATTTACATTTTTTTTGTTTCAGCTTTTTTCAATTACTGAGAACAATTTTTAATAGTTTTAGTTAACAGTACCAACACTGAGAGTGACTAAAGTATCTAAATACTTTATTTGGGACTGAATGTTTAAAACAGGGATTACACGGTTTCTGTTTCATTAGACAAAATGAGATCTGAGGACTGCAGAGAAGGATGGAAAGCATTCAAAGATGTTTGAGCGCTTGAATATTTCTAAGAGAGGATTGCTCTGTCCACTTAAAACACTCTGTTAATTCACCACACATCAGACAGCAAAGCTCTCGGCATCTCAACTCTGTCTTTGCACTTTCAGTTCTGCCTCATAACCAAACAAAATTCATGTCACATTAGAGGTGATTTCATAAGTGCTCATGAGATTAGTTAGTTCAGATGTCATATGATTTTCAGTGGGTCATCTGCTTTTTTCTTTTTGTACTGTTTGAAGTTGCTGAGTCATTCGTGAAATGAAGCATCTGACTGCATGGAACCGCACTTGATTTTACTTTCACTTCTAAAACTTCTAGACACCCCTAAGATTTGATTGGCTGGTATACATACATTGCCGTTAAAAAGTTTAGGATCAGTAAGATTTTTTTAATTTAATTTTTAAAAGAAGTCTCTTCTGCTCACCAAGGCTGCATTTATTTGATCCAAAATACAGTAAAAACTGCAATATTGTGAAATATTATTACAATTTAAAATAACTGTTTTCTATTTGAATATATTGTAAAATGTAATTTATTCCTGTGATCAAAGCTGAATTTTCAGCATCAATACTCCAGTCTTCAGTGTCACATGATCCTTTAGAAATCATTCAGATATGCCGATTTGCTGCTCAAGAAACATTTTTGATTATTATCAATGTTAAAAACAGTTATGTAATTTTTTTCAGGATTTTTTTTTAATGAATAGAAAGTTCAAAAGAACAGCGTTTAGCTGAAATATAAGTCTTCTGTAACATAAATGTCTTTACTGTCACTTTTGATCAATTTAATGCATCCTTGCTGAATGAAGGTATTAATTTCTTTCCAAAAAGAAATAATTCTATATTACTGACCCCAAACTTTGAATGGTATCGTATAATGTTACAAAACTAATGTTGCTTTCTATTTTAGATAAATGCTTTTAAGAGACTTCTTTCAAAAACAAAAAAAAAACCTTAACAATCCCAAATACCCAATACCAAACTTTTGAATGACTCTGTGTGTGTGTGTGTGTGTGTGTGTGTGTGTGTGTGTGTGTGTGTATATATATATATATATATATATATATATATATATATATATATATATATATATATATATATATATATATATATATATATATATATATATATATATATATATATATATATACACACACACACTCATTTGTTTTTATCAATGTAAACAGCACTGTAATGACTGATCTGTGTCGTCCATGTGTTTCTAGTCTCCCAGCACAGACTTTTTAATGAACACCTGGTGTCAGCCAGTGGAAACCCCGCCTTAGTGATGCGCAGGAAGAAACACACCGAGAAGGAAGTGCATGCTGATTTGATCAGTGTGCTGTCTATCAGACTGAGAGAGGGATACACCATCCGAGAGATTAACATCACTAAAGGTACTTTAACTGCATTAGGTGTGGTATTGAATGTTGAAATATGCTTGTATAATGATCTTATGCAAATTATATGTGAAGTTAAGATTAAATAAAAAATCCAGTTTATACAATGCCCAGCTTAACCCAGTTTATTGTTCATTGAGTACTATTAGTATACCATTCATGGATTTATCTCCCCCAAAAGTGTAAACATTGAGCCTCCCAGTCACCATCTAAACATTGAGAGTGGTTCGCTCAGATCTCTTTCCAGCTCAAACTATAGCGTGAGTTTGAGGCATGGCTTCTGTAGCAGGTGGAGCCAGAGGGTGTTTAACCGCTGTGGGACCATGACTGACACGTTACATGTGAAAAGAAATTGATCTTCATTTATAGAAGTGCAAGACAAAATTCGCTGCATTTAGACCCACAAAGTTTAAACAGGTCATGAACACGTCAAAGCCACCTGGCATTGCAATGCTATGCAGCGTGCTTCAATGTGCTTCAATGGACATTTCATTATCATACAGCATCATCATGCACTCGTTCAGAAAGACAAATGTACCAGTTTAAAATATTCACTCAGCCTCAAACAGTTTACTCAGCCTCAAAAAATGCTCCCGGTGCAGATACGTTGGATAGGTTATACTATTTAGTTGCTTACTCATGACACATAGCAACACAGCTAAAAATATTCCTAAAATGTTGCACCTTTTTATTGAAAGTAGCCTACTTTTACCTGTTGAGACGTGGCTTCACAGGCACCCAAAGGAGCTGTGTTTGTGATGTTTGAGTTGGGGGAGATGCTACACGTGAAAGGGGCGTTTGAAAATATGTTTTATTTGTATAATTCTGCTAGGTGCCACTACTGTCACAGAAATGGCATACTTCACCTTTAATGCTGCCTTGAAAGAGGTAATTGGAATTTCTAAATAACTATGTAATCATCTGTCTCTCTATAAGGAGGAAGTCAGCTGGAGGTGAAGCTGGTCCTCCTTTGGAAGCATAACATGCGCATCGAGTACCTTGCTGTGGCGTCCTGGCCCCTGGATCCAATCAAACGCACCACCTGGGTGGAGGTGACGATGGAGGGCAGTTATGACATCCTCCATGACATCAGCTGCACCATGCGGAAACCAATCACAAGCCCCTACCGGACGTCTGTCATCCGTCGCTTCTGGAACACTCTGCAGAGGTTTTAAACACTGGGTTATGTCTTAACTTGAACATCAATTGCAGAAGAAGGATTTTATACACTTTGCTGTCAGTTTTAGTTTGATGTCGTAAAGTAAAGCTGTATGTCATTTCTTCTCAACAGCATAAATCAGACAGACCAGATGTTGGTGCACTTGCAGTCCTTTAATTCCATCCCAGAACATTACACCATCCCCGAAAGCACGAAGAATGGTGTTCCTCTTTTTTACATCCCACCTGGATCCACCACACCAGTGAGTTAGCACAAAACTAAAGAGTGCAAACAATTGGGTTCAGCAAGATTTTTTTAACAAATCAATACTTTTATTCAGAAAGGATGCCTTAAATTTATCAATAGTGTCAGTAAAGACATTTAAAATGTTACAGAAGAGTTCTGTTTCAAATAAATGCTTTTGAACTTTCTGTACATCAAATAATCATGACAAAAATGTTTCACATTTCCACATAAATATGAAGCAGCACAACTGTTTTCAACATTGATAATCATCAAAAATGTTTCTTGAGCAGCAAATCAGCATATTAGAATGATTTCTGAAGGATCATGTGACACTGATATCTCCTTTTATACGGATTTGTTTTCTTTGACCGGCACCTCGGATGGTTTGCGTTTGCTTAAGTGCTTTATTAAGGAACTGATATTAACATGCTAACCTCAATCCTGTTCTCCATCAGGTCCTCTCCCTCCAGCACAGTGGCTCTAAAGACTCCAGCCAATCGCAGTTTGCCTCCTACTGGAAGCCCATCCTGTCCATGGACGCTAACTTCTGGCAGCGCTGGCTGCACATGCATCGCATTGCTATCATTCTGGAACATGACATGTGAGTGAGCACAGCCTGGACTGGTCAGCAGTCAATATAGTTTAGTCCTGCTAGTGTTGGGAAAGCTGACCACACACTGCAAGATAACTGGGCCGATTCTCTCCCCTTCCGACAATCTTACTCCAAAAGATTTAACTTGAGTTGGTATAAAAAAGAGTCTTGGTTTGGAAATACCGCTCCATATAAAAAGTCTACAGTCAACATGAAGTCAAAACTGACCTTATTTTCATACTACCCATCTACATTGTTAACAATTCATTGGTGCATGTTAGTCAGAAGTGAAATGGCTGATTCCTTTTTAGCTGACACCAAGTTGAGTTGGTGTAAACAGAGAGAGACTTGGTTTGGAGAACAGTTATTGCTCCACATAAAAAGTCAGTGTTCAATAAATCCCTTTTGCTTTATGTCTCCCTGTTCAGCCCAGTCCCAAAGCATGTGCACAATGCTGGCAGTAATGGTCGATTCAGTACCGTCCAGTGTCGGATCTCTCACTCTGCCCTCACCTCGCTGCTCAGGGACTGGAGCAGTTTCGTCCTGGTGGAGGGATACTCATACGTCAAACTTATTTACAGGTACATACACGGTTCATTTGCCAGATTTACAGAGCAGTTCAGCAGTGTTTTAACGAGCACTATTCCCACAGTGCCTCTGAGTTGCCACCCGTATCCTTCTATCTGGTGCGTCTGATCTCTAAAGCTCCCTGCATGGTGCTGCGATTGGGCTTCCCAATAGGAACTCTTGCACACACCAGGAACAAGGTGAGGCTAGTGTTTCACACTAGAGTTCAGTTCATTTGATGTGAAAGCTGCTTTCAGAACAGCACAGCAAGGATCCACATAAGAGAATGACTGTTTGTCACTCTGACTCTGTTTGTAGATTCTGGATGAACTTCGAGAGCAGATCCTGCGGCTGCGGTTCCCTCATCGAGTCCAGAATAAGGAGGCCACGCCAAAGACCAAGCGGAAGATTCTGGGTAACGCGTCACCTTCCAAGTCTCCACCTCTTCCTGTGCCCAAACCGGCGCTGTCTGACCGGCCGTGTGTGGTGGTGCTCAATAAACCTCTTGAAAAACTACTGATCAGGTCAGTGACGTAAACATAAAACAAGAATGGCTCTCATTACTGTTATGTTAGGTTTTTAGCATGTACAAAAAGTTTTTATAGTGCTACAGTCAACTTGAAGTCAAAACTGACCTTATTTTCTTGTGTTATTGTAATTATCTTGTATTATTGTACTGTATTATTATTTCTTGTATTATTCATTGGTGCTTGTTAGTCCAAAGATAAAAAAAATCCTCCGAAACGGCTTTTCCTTTCAATTCAATTTTACATTTTTTTTTACATTTTTATATTTTAAGTCTTATAGGGACAGTGTTCATGATTAATTACTGATTGATAAACTGGATTAAATTCCAAAGATTCATGCTTTTTTTTTCATTTAATATTCTGTTTTACGCCAAAATGTCACATTATAGAAGTACAATGGTTTGCGAACACTGATTTCATTTAGACTTCAATCAATGTTATTTTATTGTTATTATATATAAATAAATATTGTTATTATATATAAACTATTATAGTATTTATTAATATTATAAATCAACTTTTATTTTGTTTTAATTTTTCATTTTAACTGCAGTTTGTTTTAATAATTTTGTTATACTTTTTGTCATTTTATTAGTTTTTGTTTTTTATATTTTAATTCAGCTTTAAGTATTTTATGTCAGTTTTAGTAATTTTAGTTGAAGTACTTAGTTCTTCAACGTATACTTGTCTTATTTCAGTCAACATTTCTAATTTTAGGTTTTTCATCAAATTTTTATATTGTTTTATTTTAGCTTTATTTCAGTTAACACAATTTTTTATTAATAGTTTAGTTTTAGTTAACAGTTGACTTCAATTAGGGCCCAAATCTGGCCCCTAATCTTGTTCTGACCTCTACTGACGTCCTGCTACAGGTACGAGAAACTTCCGTCAGATTTCCGTACCCCTTTTATCCTAAACATGGAGCCGTTCGCCCAGCCGCCCATCATGGGCGCCCCTCTCAGCATGGCTGCCAGCAGGACGGCGTCCTCCACTGTGGCGTCACTCTCCCGCTACTTCCTGCACCAGCGCTGGGTTTGGGCCGTGCAAAACGGGCCGGGAACCGCTGTATCGCTGCATGCAGTCGCTCATATCCTCTCCATGCTCTCTGAGTGAGTCTGAAATGAAAAATGCAGAAGAGCAGAAATTACCTGTAATAAGCAACTTCGGATAATAGCATTTACAAAATTACTAATTTGTCCCTACTTGACGCTGTTTGCACAGTATCCGTCTGTCTGAAGGCTTCCATTTTGCCGCCAGTGGGGAGGGTATCGTCAACATGGTGACAGAGCTGCCAATGCAGGTGAAAGTATAAACACTCTCTGCTCGTATATGCCAGATTTAGCATTTTGTTAGCAATGCATCTCTAACTTTGAGCCACAACTGTATGCAGAGTCTGCCAGCTGATTTGGATGGAGAAAAACACACCTGCATAGTCCAGTACATCCTATTTCCACCTCATTCCACTTCTACCAAGGACAGGTAACACCTGTGCAAACCAGAGCTTTCTGTTTCTGTTCACTGCTAAATTCTTAACCATGTAAAGCCTGAAATATGAAATCATAGTCAGAAAAATAGTATTTTTAATACTCAGAGTAAAAAACACCACAGTTTTATTCTGATTTGGTGCAGTTGCTGATTGCTTATATGGCTAAAAGATGAATTTGTAATGTAAATCCTTTAGATCTTTATAACAGTATTGAAACTGATTGCATAAAATGCATATATAAATATAAGTCTTTACTCTAATATCTCACAATAATGTCTTAGTAAGATTATGCAATGCAATACAGTGATGACTGAGAGATGAACAAATAAACATTTCCCAAAAGCCACTGATACATTTTAACAACAAAAAAGTCACATGAACCATGACCTGAAGGAGGATGTTTTAAAGTGTGTACAACAGGATTTTCAGCAAAGATTTGATCATCTTGATAATTTAGAGGCCTTAGAAATTTGCATGTCAAATATAATACAGTAGGCTTTATAGGGTTGAATGGCTTCAGCTGAATGTTTCTCATGCTTTAATGGTCTAGAATAGATGTTTGTAAGGTTCAGCGCACATTACAAGACCGAAACCAACTACCCTGCGCACATTTAAATGTTTTTTTATGTTGTTGGTGGCCACTTTACATAGCTAATCACATACTAGGTGCATCAATTACAAGACCAGAAGAGTACAGTTAGTGAATTTTTTGTGGCAGAATAGTCTTGAAGTGGGCATTTGGCTTAACTCTGTCTGTTTTTGCCGTCGTGCCCAGTTTCTCCACAGATGATGACAATGATACTGAAGTGGAGGCCATAGATGTGGACACAGAGCTGAGTTTGGTGACGGAGTGTTGGGTGGAGCCTCAGAGTGGAACTGTCTGCAGCTCATTGGACCAGCAGCGGCACTTTCAGAACCTCACGTACCAGGAGATCCCTCAGGCTGTTAGTAACAAGCAGCACCACATTGTCACTTACACAGGAAATGTCATTGAAAAATAAACTTAGAATAAAATGCTAGAGCTGCACGATTAATCATTAAAAGATCGCAATCTCGATTCAAACACCCACACGATCTTATTCCTAGATGACAACAATTCTTCTGTGTCCATTAAACTTTTGACAAGTAACATCACTGCGAACTTTCAAACCTGTGTTCCTGCTGTCGCTGAACCAGAGAGAGCAGTTGTCATGTATATGTATGAAACAACTTCACAAACTCTTTTTCAAAGAGTCAAAGTCTTTGTCAAAGGTCTTTTCAACCACACAGTATCGATATTTCTGTCTTACAGTAATTCAGAGTATTACAGAAGTAATGGGATAAAAGTTTATAGTTCGGATATAAACACTGATGTCTTAGACTGGGTAAACCCAGCCTGATCTGCCGGCAATTTGATTTCGCCCGGCAACTCAGTCTGGAAACCCGTACATTCATTTCTACTGCTTCTGTTACACTTTTGCAGGAACCAATCACAGATTGGCTTATCCACCTTGCTCGCTATTGGCGGGTTATAACACGATGACGATAGAGAATCGACAGCAAGCAGATCGTGTTCCAAGTGCGATATGATTGTTACACACCGATTGCAAACTCTATCTGATCTACCCGTCTCTCGCACGACCGTCAATCCAATTCCTTTTAACCTCTCGACGATGCTGAATGACTTCTTTAGTTTAGCAAACAAATCGCTTGAGTGGGTGTAAATACCACTCACTTTCATGTTTTTTTTGCACAACCTGCAAAAATCGCTCGATGCCATTGCTGCTTCTGCAAACCGCCGATCAATGCTACAAACCAATACAAACTAAACCTGTCTGGAGTTTTCGCATCGCTCTGCAAAGTACGTCACCCGGATCATTGATCTGACTGGTTGAAGGACTATCCAATTGCGCGAATAATGCTTGTTGATCACGCCTCTTGTACAGTAGAAAATACATACAGACTCCCCAGACCAATGTTCAATTTTAAATTGAGCTTGGTCTGGTGATAGCCAGACAACTGATGTCTATGAAAGCGATCAAAATAGAGCGAATCACCTTTTGAAAGTAACATGGTGCTTCAAACAACGATTATATCGAATACATTGTTACACCAGTAGGTGGCAATAAGTGACTGTTAAAAAATTGTATTTGTCATTGAATCATTTATTCCAGAGATTTGTTCAAAAGCGCTGATGCATCCAGTAATGAAACAAGTGGAGTCTTTATGAGCGAGTCATTGAATCATCAATCAAACCATTTTTTTATTTAAATAATTCATTCTAATTTATTAAACATTTTTAGATAGACTACAGCAATTAATATTTTGTCAGAACTTCTAGTAAATTGCATTATTATTTTATTTAGTTGTCTGTTTAGAATCGTCAGAGAATTGTGATCTCTGTTTGAAACGACAACAACAACAACAACAACTAAAAAATCGTGATTCTCAGTTACTTGTACAGTTGCAGTTGTACAGTTAAAGTTATAAATTCCTAGTAACTTGTACCTATTTTACAAAATTCTGGGACTTGACTGTGATCTATAATGATATTAACTTTACATGAGACAGCGTTTTTTTTGTATCATTGAGATACTGTTATAGTTTTTATTAATATTTTAATTAGTTTTTTTCATATATACTTTTTCACTTTGTTTCAGGTAAATTTTATTATTTTTAATTTTATTATTTTTAAATATGTATATACTCCAATCAACAGTTTTTATTACATTTTATTTCAGCTTTAGTTTTAGATATTTTAGTACATCAAGTTAAACTAAGTGAAAATTTTACTGAAATGAATTTAATCAATTCAGTTACAGTTTATTGTAACTTTTTTTTTTTTTATGGTTTTAGTTTTAGTTACCTATAATTACCACTGACACAAGCCTTCATAAACCGGCACTGACAAAGCTTTTAAGTTCTATAATGTATTTCTGAGTAAAGTTTTCAGTGAATATACAGTAAAATAAGGTGGCAATGGATAGTATAAAGTGACATTTTCACAATCCAATTTTAATACATTTGTAATATTACGGCACTGCTCCACTACAGCGAGAGGGAGATGTTAAGAAGAAAAAGAATAAAAGTGAACAAAATCACAAGCTTTTGAAATGGGCTATTATAATTGCAGCATCAGGTAAACAATACAATGTTACTGTATTTATAATATACATTTATATAAATATAAATGGCCAAGTAGCAGTGATTGTGCCGTAATTTATTATTACAGACATCCATATGAAAAAGAATGACCAAACAAATAAAAAAAATAAAAACATTTCAAGTTGACTATTAAAGTATTTAGGCATTTTTACTGAGAACTTGCAGGGCCAGTGGTTACAAATTGTTTTTTTTTTTCTCCATTTCAGATTTTTCCACGTGATCTGTCGTGCATGACCACAATGATCACTTTTGAATACCTCATTCAACTGTGTCAGAATAAGGAGCAGGTGTGCCCTCTCAACAGTGTCAAAGATGCTCCAGGTACAAACGCCCACCATCACCCATTTCCTGCACACAGTCACAATCAGTTTGCATGCAAAATGTGATGTGATGTGGTAATTCTTATAGGCGAGGTCCCCCCCGCTGCTGCTGCTGCTGATGACTGCATACACACTGTGCCTTTCCAGTTTGACCTGATGAAACTCTTGCCCAAGTGCCAGCAAATAGAGCTCTTCTTCTACACCTTTAGCCGAGGTACAACTTGATCATCCGTCCACCTTGACCCTCGTCCTGTCCTTTCTTAGATTCATATTTCTTTATTCAACCATCAAATCAGGGCCTTGTGTCGCTGCATTTCTGTTGACCTTTAACCTCTGCTACAGAAGGGCAAGTGGACGCATCCTGTAGCACCTCCTCTCTGCCCAACGACCTCCTCCTCAGCCTCTTCCACGGCTCTCTGCAGAATGAGCTCAGTGATCGAGAGATCCCATTGACTGATGAGGATCATGTGGCGTTCATGCATCACATACTGGAGCGGGAAAGAGATGGTCATGTGGCTCCATTCTCACTACCTGTCATTAAAGGTGATTTGACTATTTTTTTAAAAGCTAAAATGTCTATGGTACTCATGCAGGAAAATACAAATTACACAACCAGTTCAAAAGTGTGGGGTAAGATTTTTTGGTACATTTTACAATAAGGTTCATTTGTAAACATTAGTTAACTACATTAAATGACATGAACTAAATGCTTCTAAAGCATTTTTTAATCTTAGTTAATTTTAACTTCAACATTTACTAATGCATTATTGAAATCAAAAGTTGTATCTGTTAATATTATTAGATAATGGACCTGAACTAACAGGAACTAACAATAAACAGTTGTTAATTAACATTAACAAAGATTAATAATTAGTTTAACATATGTATTGCTCATTGTTAGTTAATGTTAGTTAATGCATTAACTAACATTAACTAATGGACCTTTTTTTTATTGATTAAAAAAAGAAAAAGAAATGAATACTTTTATCCAGCAAGGATGCATTTAAAATGATAGTCATTCATATCAGCATATTTGAATCATTTCTGAAGGATCATGTGACACTGAAGACTGTAATAATGCTTCTGAAAAATCAGCTTTGATCACAGGAATAAATTACATTTATTCCTATATTGTAATTCCATAAATTACAACATATTCAAATAGAAAACAGCTATTTTAAATTGCAATTAATATTTCACTGTTTTTACTGTATTTTTGATCAAATAACTGCAGATTTAGTAAGCATAAGAGAATTTTTTTCAAAAACATTAAAAAATCTTACCAACCCCAAACTTTTGAACAGTAGTGTATACTCCATTATTAGTGGTTAACCTCCATGATTTAGGAAGGTTAGTGCTCCGAATCATAACAGAACTAGCATGAACCCAAGAAAACCCAGCTTCGTGCCTAACAACGCCCCGTAGCTGTTCTAAATTCACTGTAAACCATGGCTTCTTGGGGCTTGTTGCTTTAGTTAGTCCTAATAATATTCAACCCAGAACATTTCTTTAATTTCTGGTAAGGCAGAACACACAACAGACGATGGTTTGTTGCTTTCATTTACTCTTGCTAAAGTGTTTGATAAATTTAATAGCATCGTGATCAGTGAAGGAGAAACAAAATGTTAAATTAAGTAGATGATTAAAAAAACAGCGTAATTGAAAGACTTCATGCTAATGGATGCCAGACATCCCAAATGAAGCTTTAAGTTTTTCATTAGCAATTAGTAGTGACATAAGAAGATATCCGTGTTATTAAGTTTATTTGTGTGTGTGCGTGTGTATGTTCAGAAGAGAGCTTGAAGACTCCGGAGAGGCAGGACACAGTTCTTTCTTTCCACACTATTGGAAGCAGTAAAGAGGTGACGGGGTCCTCCAGCACACTACAGGTACTTCATCTCATATTACATCTCCACAGTTCAAATGCTCATCCACTCATAAACTATCTACTTATGTACTCAACCGTGTAGTGTATGAATGTTATAAGGTTATTTTGTCATTCAACTACATAATTAAAGCTGCGACTGTTGAGTGCATTAAGTGTCCAACATTCCACACTTCATTTTTTTGGTTAATTAAGTGCATCATTTTTGGAATTTTCAGCGTGAGCACACTACTCACGCTATTTATACTACAAAACGGCATAGAATAGTGCAAAGTACGCAAAGTGGGGCACACCTGCTGTCTTTGGCTAGTAATTCATATGGAGTACCTTGACAGTTGGCTAAAAACATTATCAAGAACGTAGTGCATGGTTTAAACACAATTTTAAGAAAGATAATGGTCCTTTCCCAAATGGAACCCTAATCTCTCGCGATCTTCTTCCGATTCCACATTTTCGTGATGTAATACCACCTTGACTGTCGGGTAGAAGTCTGCTGCGGAGCTTGCAGGCTTGCAGGCTCGGTAAAAGTGCGCATCGAGGGCGCATGTCGGACACAAAGGGGTGCTCGCGAGCCAGTCTGACCCTCACTGTTGAAGCTGTTCATGTTTTTTACCACAGTGGAAATTTTAACATCAATTTGAATTTGGAATTGAAACTAGTGTTGCTTGCACCATGACTTTACTATTTGAGCTACGGATGCATGTTTGTCTGTCACTAATAAGTAAGGGAAAACTGCAAAACATTGCAAAGTAAATTTTCATAGCTGGTTAGAAATATTTAGAATTTTTCTATATAATAATATGGTAACACTTTACAATAAGATTCATTTGTTAACATTAGTTAATGTATTAACTAACATGAACTAACCATGAGCAATACATTTGTTACTGTATTTGTTAATGTTAGTTAATAAAAATCCAGCTGTTCATAGTTTGTTAGTTCAAAGTGCATTAACTAATGTTAACAAATACAACTCTTGATTTTAATAATGTATTAGTAAATGTTGAAATTAACATTAACAAAGATTAATAAATGCTGTAGAAGTGCAGTTCATATTTATGTTAACTATTGTAGTTAACTAATGTTAACTAAATGAACCTTATTGTAAAAAATATTAAAAAAATAATTATATAATTTGTTTCAGTTTGCTTTCCATTTTGGACCCCTCTCATGATAGTGACCTGTACAAACCCTTTAAAAATGCTTAAAATGATGTCAGATGGGTCAGAATGAGGCTTTAACAGATTTACCATCTCTCACTTCAGCATCAGAGTTAGATTACTTGTGTTATGTAAGTGTAACATGTAAACTACATTTCAAAAGTTTGGGGTCAGTCAAACTACCTTTCAAAAGTTTGGGGTCAAGATTGTTTTTTTTAATGTTGAAAACAGTTGTGCTGCTTAATGTTTTTGTGGAAACTGGTATATTTTTTTCAGGATTCTTTGATGAATAGAAAATTCAAAAGAACAGCATTTTGAAAATTATAAATGTTACAAAAGATTTTTAATGGTTTTGTTGTCACTTTTGATCAATTTAATGGATCTTTGCTGAATAAAAGTTCTTACAGACCCCAAACCTTTACAGACCCCAAACCTTTGAACAGTAGTGTACTTATCTCTCTGTTGTTGGCAGAGTTGTTACAGTGTGTGTTTCTTTGTTCCTGGCAGAGTTTCAGCAATGCAGATCTTGTAGATGATGAGCCAGCTGGCCTGGAGCAAGACGGCTTATCTCCTCACTGGAAATGTTACGCCAAATACATCAGCCATCAGCAGATCCTGCTCACTTTCCTGCCAGCTACATTTACAGGTGCATCATCTGTCAATGCCACACCAATTAGAATTCAGCAGTCTTTTATGCTTGCACACATCATGAGATTAATGTTATTTTACTGCTTTTTATTTAGCCACATACATTCTTGGCTGAAAACAAGAAACATGCCCACAGTTTAACCCATCAGTGTTTGACCAAACTAATATTACTAATATTACTTATATATATATATATATATATATATATATATATATATATATATATATATATATATATATATATATATATATATATATAATATAATATATATATATATATATATATATATATATATATATATATATATATAAAATTGAAGCTTTGTTTTGACCGCAGATGTGCACCTTTTGATGTCTTCTGGGCTGGAAACTGAACCTCCAATCAACAGCAGCCTCCTGGAAGAGGAGGAGACCTGTAGTCATGGCAACAGCCAAACACAGGCAGACTCCATCAGCATTTCTGCCAATGGTCCACAGGTTGCTGCTGATGTTGGTTCTGGTCAACATGGAGAAGATATCAGGGGCCACTCTGCATCCAGAGAGGGGTCCACAGTTGAACCAGAAGCAGTATTGGAGACGTCTACAGAACAAACCAACATGAATACAAGCGATGCAGGTATGGGATTCAAATTCAATTACATTTTTCCAGACAGGGTTTGACACGGCAAATTTGCAGAAATTACAGAAACTAAAACCAAACAAGGGAGGTTCGAGGAATTTCAAATCAGGGTTTTTATAGTTAACTAAAACTAAAACAGTAAAACAACATTTACTTTCATGTTAACGGAAATAAAATACAATATAAATAACTTAAACTTAAAGTGATTGTTCACCCAAAAATTATCCCATGATTTACTCACTCTCAAGCCATCCTAGGTGTAAATGACTGTCTTCTTTCAGACAAACACAGTCGGTTTTATGTTTTAAAATATCTGGGCTCTTCCAAGCTTTATTAGAAATCTAAAATGAGAATTTTTAAAGAGAAATGTCGGAGGATTTCGATATAAGAGAAGAGGATCTTGAGTTTGTTGCCCAGCCCTATTTGTTTAAACCACGGGAGGTTTTAACATGGCTGGGAGAGATGTTTATGTCTCTGTCCTGTAACTTTTAGCTTCAGAAGAGAAGGATGGCGTGCAGTTTATGGAGCCCCAAAAGCGAGACTGTCACATCACATTCAGCAGACAGGTGTCTCAGCAGAGCGGCACTGACGCCGCACGACCCCGTTGCCCCATCTACATCTACAACTGCTCACTGGACTCCCTCAAAGAACAGCTGGTCCATCCACGGTCAGGACGGAAGCCCAGAGACGTCTTCTTCAGGTACTGAGACACATGTCCACATGAAAGCTACTGTGCCTACCTTGAAGGTCTCTGGTCATCAGCTCTGTTCCAAACCCTATAGAGCGGCCTACTGTCGACCTAAACAGCTACTTTCTAAGGCAGCATCTGAAATAGGAACTCAAAAGTGACTGAACTTAAATGCTCTTCATTAGCAATAAACACTGCATGCTCTGAATAAAAGCATCAATAACATCCTTAAAGGCAGAATATGTAAGATTTTTGGATTAAAATAACTAAAACCCGCTAGAACAGTGTTAATATTTTGTACTTGCATTATCCCAGATGTTTCCAAGAATGTTTAAATCCAGAGAAATAAGAAATTTTAAACAGGACACGAACCATGTCTGTGCATCGCCTATCAGTGACGTCATTCCTGCGTTTCCCTCGAAACCATGGAAATACCAAAGATGCTTTAATATGTATTATTAGATAAGGGAACAACAGTTGGGATACATTTATAGACAGAAAACTAATCATTCTTATATACCTCAAAACGTTTGGTCTTATTGTTTAAATCTTGTTTTCTTGATTTTCCGCGGGTACCATGATCTAGCTTACTGAAGCTTACTGACCCATCCCAATTCTTTTCCACCGGCTGTGAGATGAAAACGACATCTCCCATGATTTCGCGCTCAAACTCTGCGTCATCAAGTTACGCCTTTGTTTTGAATAGGTGACCTCTAGTGGCGAAATTTACATATTGTGCCTTTAATGCACAGATATACTCACAGCAAAATGTGTTTCTCAATAACAAAATAAACACACAACAAAAATGACAAAATGAAAAAAAAAAAAAAAAAAACAGTTAAGAAATCATCTGATTATAGTGATGTACATTGGTTTGCACAAGCTCTGCAATTCGGACCTCCAGTCAAGTCAAGTTTATTTTTATAGCACTTTATACAATAGATTCCCTTAAAGGGGAACTATAATACACCTTTCACAAAATGTAATATAAGGGTGTGTTCACACTTGTAGTTCGGTTCGTTTGGTTCATTTGGTCCGGACCAAAGAAGAAAAAAAAAAAACATTTAGTCCTGGTCCGATTAGCGTTCAGATTGGCAATTTTATCAGCGAACCAAAAGATACCGAACCTAAAAGCATAGGGATACATTCACAACGTGATTGGTCGGATTTTATGACGTATTGCCTATTTTGAGATGGAACTTACCGAACATCCAAAACAATGCTGTGTGCTGAGATAAATGCGCTCGTTGTGTGTGTGTAGCCTGCATGTAATGGTATTTTGTCCAGCTGGGAACTCGTGAAGAGCTTATAAAATGTGTAAAGTAGTCAAAACAGCGGCGGGAATCCATCCGTCACACACACAAACAATCTGCTGCGTGGAGACGCGTCTGATGCCTGTGATGGGCAAACTTGTGACTATGACAAGAAAAACCGACATGAAAAGATGGGTCTTGGTCCACTTCCAAATGAACTCTGGTGTGGTTCTAATGATATATGATCGCAACACGGACCAAAGACATGTAAACGAACCAAAAACAGGAAGACGAGACCCTAAAAAGGACAGAATTCTGTTAATTCTATTAAATTCTGAATTCTGAATTCTATTAAAGTGTCAGTGAGACTTTCAATTAGAATTTCAACTTCAATTTCTACTATAAAGCAGCGCTCCAATGCTCAATGTTTTTACAGAAGAAATAAACCAGAGAAGATTTCCACCTCAAAGAGGGCGGAGCCTTAGGGCCACACCCACCTATTGCGTAATCACTACAAAGGTGTTTACCAGCCAGAGTGAAATTTTCCGGAAAGTTTTCTTTGACAAGCTGTTTCAGACTCCTGAAATGAATTCCAAATGAGCTTAATTTTGGCCTGATTTTGTTCGAATTGATGTCACACAAGTTTGATCTATGATTTCACTTGAAGTATATTGAGACCTTTATCATGTCTAAAAAAATGATGCCTAGGTAGGCAGCTTGCTATGTTTTGGAACAGAGCTGTTGTGTTTGATCATTTCAGAGGGCATCATGTGGTCATCCTAATGTTTTATTGTCTGGTTTCTCTTTGGATGAGAAGAGCTCAAGAGACAGACACCTGGGAGTTCAGTCAGCAGCCCAAATACAGGTAGCCCTGCTTACTGCTTCCTGCTGCTGCCGCCCTATAGCGGGGACGGGGCGGGAGGGTTTTGAGGGGGCCATTTTGGCCCTGTTACACTAAGGATGGTCGTTCTTCCTTTCCCTTTCTCTGGAGGGTTTTTTGCTATTCTAGGAAAGTGACTGCAATGAGGGGATATCAGGCTTCAGAAGACTTGGGTATGGGTATGAGGTCTTAAAATAACAGAAGGAAACCAAACCTTTATCTCTGTATATGCACTACTGCTCATAAGTTTGGGCTCAGTAATTATTATGATTATTATTTTCAAAGAAAGAAATACTTTTATTCAATAAGGATGCATTAAATTGATAAAAAATGACAGTAAAGTCATTTAAAATGCTACAAAAGATTCTATTTAATCAAAGATTCTATTTCATTCGTTCTGTTCATCAAAGAACCCTGAAAAAATGTACCACAAATCAATTATTATCATTATTATAATGTTTCTTGAGCAGCAAATCAATGTTAAAATAATTGTTTTAATGGATCATGTGACACTTATGAAAATTCAGCTTTGCCATCACTGGAATAAATTACATTTGGAAATACACTATATTGGTAAAAGTATTGGGACACCCCTCCAAATCTTTGAATTAAGGTGTTCCAATCACTTCCATGGCCACAGGTGTATAAAATCAAGCACCTAGGCATGCAGACTGCTTCTACAAACATTTGTGGAAGATTGGGTCGCTCTCAGGAGCTCGGTGAATTCAAGTGTGGTACCGTGATAAGTTGCCACCTGTTCAATAAGTCCATTTTTGAAATTTCCTCGTTACTAAATATTCCACGGTCAGCTGTTTATGGTATCATAACAAAGTGGAAGCAATTGGGAACAACAGCAACTCAGCCACAAAGTGGT
Organism: Megalobrama amblycephala; assembly: GCF_018812025.1. Classification (NCBI taxonomy): domain Eukaryota; kingdom Metazoa; phylum Chordata; class Actinopteri; order Cypriniformes; family Xenocyprididae; genus Megalobrama; species Megalobrama amblycephala. The sequence continues at coordinate 24,126,226 of NC_063051.1, forward strand.
AGGCCACGTAAAATCACAGAGCGGGGTCAGTGCATGCCGAGGTGCCCAGTGGGCAGAAGTCGCCAACTTTCTGCAGAGTCAATAGCTACAGACCTCCAAACTTTGTGTGGCCTTCAGATTAGCTCAAGAACAGTGCGTAGAGAGCTTCATGGAATGGGTTTCCATGGCCGAGCAGCTGCATCCAGGCCTTACTTCACCAAGTGCAATGCAAAGCGTTGGATGCAGTGGTGTAAAGAATGCTGCCATTGGACTCTAGAGTAGTGAAGACGTGTTCTCTGGAGTGACGAATCACGCTTCTCTGTCTGGCAATCTGATGGACGAGTCTGGGATTGACGGTTGCCAGGAGAATGATACCTGCATTGTGCCAAGTTGGGCTTGGCCCCTTAGTTCCAGTGAAAGGAACTCTTAATGTTTCAGCATACCAAGACATTTTGGACAATTTCATGCTCCCAACTTTGTGGGAACAGTTTGGAGATCGCCCCTTCCTGTTCCAACATGACTGCGCACCAGTGCACAAAGCAAGGTCCATAAAGGCATGGATGAGCGAGTTTGGTGTGGAGGAACTTGACTGGCCTGCACAGAGTCTTGATCTCAACCCGATAGAACACCTTTGGGATGAATTAGAGCAGAGACTGTGAGCCAGGCCTTCTCGCCAACATCAGTGCCTGTCCTCACAAATGCGCTTCTAGAAGAATGGTCAAAAATTCCCATGAACACACTCCTAAACCTTGTGGAAAGCCTTCCCAGAAGAGTTGAAGCTGTTATAGCTGCAAAGGGTGGGCCAACTCTATATTAAACCGTACGGATTAAGAATGGGATGTCTTTAAAGTTCATGTGCACATGAAGGCAGGTGTCCCAAAACTTTTGGCAATATAGTTTATATTCTTATAGAAACACAGTTAAATTCTACGATCTGCAATTTATATTTTTATTGATTCAGGTACATGGTGATTTGGATTGTTCTACATTGTCTAATATGTTTTAAGACCTCATTTCCTGCTGAGGGTTATTTTTTCTGCCTTCTGATGTTCAGTACCAGTCAAAAGTTTGGATGTGTGTGTCTGAATGTCTGTTTCTGACTTTCTAATTACACTTGGAAAAGAAGCAATATGAAAATGCATATCCATCATATGTGTTCCATGTGTTCTTCGTGCATTTTCAATACAGTTTCAAATGTAAGGGAGGTTTCATTATTCTCACTTTTTTTTTTTGCATCCATTTGTGGTTTTTCAGAGTTTTCATGGCTTTAAAATGGTGAAAAGTGATTAGATGTGTCCAAACTTTTGACTGATAGTGTACATACTGAAATTTGGAGGTTAGTTTCCTGCAGGTAGACATTTAGGACATCCCAAGGCATTCAAAATTAGGATGAAATGACTGGAATATAACATTACAATATGTCCTCTTTTTTATGAAATTAGTATTTGTTATCAGTCTTTGTTAACCTGGTATGCTCAACTGATAAACGTCTGTCTTGGTGGTAGTGTCTGAATACTCAGTGCTTCTTTGAACAACACGTTTTAGGGAACATATTATGTTGGTGTCCTCAGCGTCTTGATTCTTTTCCACCTGGCTTTTCCTTTTAATGTATTTTTCCTGCTTTGTTGAACACAAAAAATGGTAAAACCTATGCCGTATATTCTTGGATATTGTTGCTTCATGGCTGTAAAGCTGTTTTGCATGCTCTTAAAGGGTTAGTTCACCCAAAAATGAAAATTCTGTCATTAATTACTCACCCTCATGTTGTTCCAAACTCGTAAGTTCACCTTTACAAATTAGGATATTTTTGATGAAATCCGAGAGCTCTCTGACTCGTCCATAGACTGCAATTTAATTACCACTGTCAAGGTCCAGAAAGGTACTTTAGACATTGTAAAAAATTGTCTATGTGACTGCAGTGGTTCAACTTTAATTTTATGAAGCGACAACAGTGGCGTAACTTTGTTTTAAAAAGTGGGTGGGACCGGAGTGGGGTGGGGGTGCTAATACAATATGTACAATAACAGAAAAAAATAACATTGCAATGTCCAGAAATCATCAATTTAAATGGTACATTGAGTTTAATTTATTAATTTATTAATTCAAGTCATGTTTAAGGTTATAGTTTCATCCTTACATCTACTATAATTCAATATATTGTTAGTCCTGAGATTCTTCACGTCTGTGAATAAATACTTAGATTTGCTTGTTCCTTAATGGTCTGGTGGTAGAACTTTTGTGAAGCGTCAGAGATGTTCTTGGTTCTTTCCCCTTGTATAGTTTTTTTTTTTTTTTCTCAAAGGTGTTTATCAGTGATTGTATATCAAGAGCATGGACAAGTTTGTGTGCATTTTGTTTTGTGATTTCACCGGAACGAATAGATTGTCTCCGCAACTGTGTTATGCGATAGATTGAAGCACTTGCCTGTAGACACGTGGACTATTTTAACAATGTCTTCAGTACCTTTCTTGGCCTTGAATTAAATTGCTGCCTATGGAGGAGTCAGATACCTCTTGGATTTCATCAAAAATATCTTAATTTGTGTTCCGAAGATGAACGAAGGTCTTATGGGTGTGAAATGACATGAGGGTGACAGAATTTTTATTTTTGAGTGAACTAACCCTTTAAAGCTTGTTTGATTCTGCTGCTGACTGGTTTGATATTTTCCACATCCTCTTCAACAGCAAACACAACTAGTATTTACATTTGATCATCGTTTGGACAGTGTAGATAAATGTAATGTCCTATAATAAATAATAATAAATTACCTATTGCACTGGAGAATATAAGTATTACACTCAGAAATACTGATGTATCGGCTGCTAATATTTAAAATTAACACCATCAGCAATCATCCATTTAGAACTGATTTTTAAAAAATAATTAATTAAACATGTTTATTGTGTTTAACAGGGTATATAATCACCTTCTTTCTACATGTAATAATCTGGAAAATAAAGAGCATGTATTTGCTTCTTTGACAAAGAAGAGATGAAAAGAGATGATTGTTGCATGTTTTCTCTGTTTTCTCACGCTATTGCGTTTTCAAGATGGTGTTTCAAAAAAATGTTTATTTATTTTTATTATTTTTATTACATTGTGCTTGACATAATATAGGTCTGACTCAATGTTACTTCGATAATAAACAGCTCTTGTGTCTTTTTTTGTAGGGCTGTAATTGAACTGCGTTTTAAATTTAAATTCATCAGCTAAAAGCAAAATGGTTACCTGATCTCAAAATTTCAAATATGTGACAGAAAGAGCCAGTTTTTCAGAGTGGTGCTTCCCGTATTTGAATTGGGTCTTACTGACTATTCCTGCTGCTTGTCTCTGGTGTTTTAGGTTGGTGTCTGGTGTAGTGTTGTAGAAAATGTGTGGCAGATTGTGGCCTCGTGTTATTTGGTGTGTGTGTTTGTGTGTGTGTCTCTCTTGGCAGGTCAATCTCTCAAGAGCGCAGCAGTGCCTCCTCCTGGACTGAGCTCATGACGCACCCTCACAAACACAAAGAAGTGGCCAACTACTGCAGCCTTCTACAGGAACACTACTACCAGAGCTATGTCAAAGGTCACACACAAATATATGCATATATACATATAGTTAGAATTAGACAAAGTGTGCACATCCAGCAGGCAAAAAGCTCAATGAGGATGCTTAACCACAAAAAAAATGTTTAATTTTCACAAAAATGTTACAATAATCTTCTCTAAATTTTCTTTATGTAAAATGCAATTAGTGTCTTTTTCATGGCAAATGATTTCATCAGCCTTGTGCCTGTGTTGATTGACAGGTGTTTATCGCAGTCTGCAGCAGTCGTACAACGTGAGCTCGCAGGACGTACTGACGGCCATGGACTACTGCGAGGAGTCGCTGCAGGAGATCGACATCACTTCCTTCCTGCAGACCCTGTGCGGACACATACGTGTGTTTCGTGAACGTCATGAGCTGCACGGCTGTGTCAACATAAGCAAGTCCACTAACGGTCCCACCACATTCATCATTGGTGAGGGAGAGGATAATGGAGCTGACAGAGCCACACTGGTATCTTCATCCAGGTATTGACCAGAGAGCAAAGCATTGTGGGACTTGTTGTTAATGCTTTGTTTTCATTTTATCCAGATATTATTTGTATTTTTGTTAAAGTATTGAACTGGAGGATGTGAGCGAAGCTGATTCCAGAGGAAAACTCTCTGTCCCCTCCTCCCCGCTGGACCTGGATGAACCGAGGTCTCCGAAAATCCCAGAATTCCCTCTGTCTCTTCTCCAGTCCCAGCAGAAGTGTGAAGTGTATCCTGATTTGCATAAAATCATACAGGTACGGCAGACACCAAGTGTTGTGAGGGATGTAGAAACAGCATTTTTAAAACTGTATTAACAATATCATGCATTCTGCTCATTTTTGCAGGATAAGTTCATGGAAATTGGTGCTCAGTATTTCAAGACTGTACCGTCCAACCCACATTATTTCTTTTACTGCCTTCCATCTTCCAAAAAAGAGGTGTGCTATTGAAATATTTTAGCATTCTGTTCTTTTCAGTGATTTTGAAAATGCATTTTTATTTTTTGATGAGATAGACACCCAGTCAATACAAATGAACACCTTACTATTGTGTTGCAATAATAAGCACACAGCACACCCAATGTAGTCTTATTCATGAGCAAATGTCTCTAATGAGCGAATAATTAATGAGTTATCGATTTTAATCAGTTCTATCCATCAGAGTGCTTACTTAGGTATGTCGTTTTTTTCTTTTCCATATTTATACAGATTTCTGTGAGTTTGGGTCGCTTGTAACATGCATTTGAAAACACAACCCACATTCTGTAGTTTAACGTTTAAAAGCAAAGAAATTAAGGCAGCCGTAAATATTAGTATTGTAATTGTACTTTTGTAAAATTATTATTATTATTATTATTATTATAATTGTTAAATACTTGTATTTATTTGACAGTACAGTACACAGCAAAATCTCCAGAGTTAAATCAATTCTGCTCAGAGTACATATGGTACAGAGTACAATAACACTGAAGCAGAGTTAAAGTTTATGAGATAATTAAACAATTAATTAAGTGATTATTGTGCATTAGTGATGAACACCTGCTGTTAACAAGCAGACTGAACAAAAGAGAAACACAAGAACTACAACTGACTTCAGTCACAGCCTTATTAATTGTTTAATTATCTCATAAACTTTAACTCTGCTTCAGTGTTATTTTAACACTATTTAGAGAGGTACCATATGTACTCTGAGCAGAGTTGATTTAACTCTGGGGATTTTACTGTGTAGTATTATTGCAATATTAATAAATTATTATTTATTGTTTTTTTTTTTTCATTTCAACTGTAGGTTTTGATAATAATAATTATGACAGTATTAGTAATATTAAATTAATATTTTCCTTCTTTTTTGTCCTTAGCTGGTCACTACTACACATTACTTAATGTTTATATGACAATATGTAGAAAAAATTGTACATTCACAAAAAAGTTAGTTTTAATTTAAAATTAGTTAAGTTGTTTTCATTTAAAAAATATATATTATAAAAAATATAATATACAAATATATATATACAAATTGCAAAACATTTAAAAAAAATATATATATTTAGACAACCCTGCTCAAAACCACAGCTGTGTAGGAAACACTGGTATAGTCTTACATAATCAAACGTTTGACTCAAATTTGCGCTGAACTTTACAACCAGATACCTTGTAAACATGAATGGGACCTTAAACTCAGTAACTGTTTTCCTTTCCTCTCTTTCATCATCTCCAGGAGGACTCAGACAGGGAAGGAGAGCGGAGACCCAGTGAAGAGTGTGAGGTGTCTGAAGCTGAACTGGCTACTGAAGACGGTTAGACATCATTTATGACACATTGAATGTTCAGTTTGTTACCCGAGTGCGTAATTTTTAATCAGAAATATCTTCCATATCGAAGTGTCCAGCTCAGGCTGTTTTGATAAAGTTCATGATCAGTAACTAATTTGACAATTAATGCCATTTGTAACATATTTAAAGGTGCACTCAATAAGATTAAAGGCTTAGTTCACTTAAGAATTAAAATTTCCTCATAATTTACTCACCATCATGTCATCCAAGATGTTCATGCCTTTCTTTTTTCAGTCGAAAAGAAATTAAGGTTTTTGAGGAAAACATTCTGTATTTTTCTCCATATAGTGGACTTTAGTGGGGTGCAACGGGTTGAAGGTCCAAATTGCAGTTTCAAATGCAAATTCAAAGGGCTCTACACGATCCCAGCCGAGGAATAAGGGCCACACAAACATAATAAAACATAAAATAAAGTTCAGGCCTGGTCCTCTCTCGTCTTTCACTGACGTCCCTCCTCCTTTTATGCCTCCGTAGCTCCTCCGTGAGAGACTCGAGGCGGCCTCGCTCCATTCCCTCACGGCTCTCGCCCGCCCTGCTCGTCACAGACACATTCAGGGGACACCTTAGACTTATATTACATTTTGTAAAAAACTGGTTCTAGGGCACCTTTAATAGGGTCCATTTTGATTTGTAAAGTTCTATGTGAAGTCTGTTGCACTTGTTAGTAAACTAGAAGTATATTAATCTTTTGCATATGCACAGAGAACGTGTCTGGCTGTTGTATCGTGACGGAAAGTGACACGGATCTGGAGGTGGAGTACCAGGAATGTGGAAATGGCAAAGCGGAGGCTGGAGAACAGGACGGAGGTGAAGGCGTGTCCCCATCTGACTCCAACACAGTCAACCAGGATGAGGATTCCTTCAGTATTCTGGATGGAGACTCTCTGCTGGAGGTGGAGGGTCCGCAGCTGGAGATGCCTCCTCTGTTTGTACACCTCACCTGCTCTGTCAACATGAAGAGCTGCCATGGCTCCATGCCCACACAAACGCTGCCAACCTGCCTGGGTAAGACACTCAACACACTGCTGAGCTTTCTGCCATTGACTAAACCTATTTTCTACTCTTAAAGCCATTTAACAGGGTCACATTCTACACTTTTGTAGCATTTGGTTTTTTCTTTGAAGTCCACTTGTAATGTTATTCTAAATCATAATTTTGTTTTTCATGCCCATTCCTTTTAACTAATGTCCTGTAAAGGTTTACATATACTTATTACAGTATTTTGACACTTTTATCTAAATCAACTTACAATCGAGTAACTTTACAAACATGCTTGTAAATGAGATTTGTTCTGTATGTAAATGAGCTTTGTTATGATTAGCTCTCTTCTTCACATTAAAAATCATGTTAATAGTGAGTTGCCATCAGCAAGTTGCTAAATAAATACTAAGTGGGTATTTATATGATATGTAAATGTGGGCGGTCTTATGTTAATGATCTTATGGTATGACCAGGAAAAGTCATGAATTTTTATTGTGAATAAAACTTAAATCATTTAACTAAATCTATTGATTCAAAGGATTGGTACCTAAATACATATGAAAATATGCCAGAGCAAAATCCTCATCCATTGATCAAGAGTTATTGTTTATTAAAACTAAAACTATTAAAAAAGACTTTTAATTAATATGAAGCTGAAATAAAATATACGTATTAGATGAAAACCTTAAACAAATTAGAAATGTTACCTTGGCAGCTAACTGAAATAAAAGAAGTTTAAGATGAAGTGCTAAAATAGCTGAAACCTATAGCAATATATGAAAAAAAACAAATGAAAAAAAGCACATAACAAAATTACTAAAATGTAAACTGAAAAAAAAAAAAAAAAAAGCTAATTTAAAATATGAATAAATACTGTAATAGTATATAAATAATATAAATAAAGAACAGCTCAAGAAAAGTCATGGAAATTCATTGGTGTGAAGAAGAGGTATAAACCATATACAGTATTTTGGGGGTATTTTATCTCAAAATGTATCCCTTTCTTTAGTATTTAGGTTCATGTGTTTTTAATAATATTACTGAATATAAAACTATGTTTTGTGGTATTAAGGGATGATGCTGTATGTTTGCAGGTGAAGTCATTACTTGTCTTGAGAACGCTGAGAATCTTCAGTCGGTTGATCTGAACGAGTTGTCTGTCACTCTTGATATCTTTGTGCTCACGTTACCTCTGGAGATCGAGGTCATGGCCCCTGACTTCCACCACAACCGGTCAGTGATTGTGAACTGTCCTAGATTTAGGAAAAACAAACAGCATGGGTTCAGCTGGAGTGATTATGATTGTTCTCTGTGCATGTAGGTACACATCTGAGAGCAGTGTGTCTCTGAACCGCTCCCCTGGACAGCCCTCGTCCTATCGCTCTGACGAGGAGCTCATGGGAAATCTAGATGGTCTGCGTGGGGTTGGTGTGGAAAGGTCAGCATTCAGAGGTCAACAGACATCATCCGTTGCCAAACATCTTGAGCATTAACTCTTTCTTTTGCCTCGTTTTGTCATCTTTTGCAGTATGTCTGGAGATCCGCTGTCCAAACTTCCTATTCCACACAAAATGGCTGTTTTAGCCACCATGGATGAGGTGAGAACGCAAAGTTTTATATGAAAGTGAAAAAGTGATATTATTAAAAATATATTTTCCACTCTTCCAAGCACTGTATATGAAATGTGCATGAAAGTTCAGTACCATTTATTATTGCAGGAGGAGAATCTGTTTTTGTTTTTGTCTGTCTCTGATTATTTTACTATCATTAATATACTATTATAGATTTTATTAATAGTTTGAATGTTTTATTTTTATATATTTAGTTTTCATTTAAAATTTACACTAAAAGGTGTTCTAAAGGTACACTAACTTTGTTTGTTCAAAATTAACAAAATTTAAATGAGTCAATACATCATCAATCCTTCCAAAACATGTTTTTGTCTTACCCCTGATTTACTATGGTAAGCCTATCATAAGTGTTTAAATTTTAGTCAAGTCAACCTTTATTTTTATAGCACATTTAAAAACAACAGAAGTTAGACCTGTCGGGATGGTTTGCGTGGGAAATTGCGTACGTACGTCACTCGCCCGTGCGTGTCTCATCATGGCCGTAAATAGAGAAATGTTGTTCCGGCTACTTTGGCGTGTATACAGTGTAGGAATGGCACAGGTTATTTGTCACAACAAGCGAGAAAGCTAGAGAAAGTAAGTCTGCTGGCAAAAAGAGAATGTGACAGAGCTCGTAATAAAACAAGAATCAACATTGACTTGGCTTTTCAGAGATGATGAGAACTGAGGGATTTAAAATATTGTGGCTTTAAAATAAAGAGTGGATCTCTCATAGCTGAAGCAAAGCAAAATAATGCTTTGTGAAAACTAAAGTGAAGATGATGAACAAGAAGAAAAAATTAACATCCAGTACACAAGAAAAAAAGCATACAGTGGCATGAAAAAGTATGTGAACCCCTTGCAGAATCTGTGAAAATGAGAATTATTTTAATAAAATAAGAGGGATAATAAAAAATGCATGTTATTTTTTGTTTAGTACTGTCCTGAGTAAGATATTTTACATAAAAGATGTTTGCATTTAGTTCACAAGACAAAACAATAGCTGAATTTATTAAAATAACCCCATTCATAAGTATGTGAACCATTGATTCTCAATACTGTGTGTGGTTACCTGATGATCTACGACTGTTTTTATGTTTTGTGATGGTTGTTCATGAGTCTCTTGTTTGTCCTGAGCAGTTAAACTGAGCTCTGTTCTTCAGAAAATTCCTCCAGGTCCTGCAGATTCATCAGTTTTCATTAAGCACAATGCATTAAGAGCCGAGGGGTGAAAACTTTTGAATTCAAATATCAAGGTAAATTGTACTTAATTTTTCTGCCGGGAAACATGCAAGTATCTTCTGTTGCTTCCGAAGGGCAGTACTAAATGAAAAACAATGATATTTAAACAAAATAAGAAAAATTGTGACATCTTCATCCTGTTCAAAAGTTTTCACACCCCGACTCTTAATGCATCGTGTTTCCTTCTGGAGCATCAGTGAATGTTTGAACCTTTTTTAATAGTTGTGTTTGAGTCCCTCAGTTGTCCTCAGTATGAAAACACAGATCTCAAAATCAGCCACTGCTGGAAAGGGTTCAAATATGCGAAAATGCTTGAAAACTGATGAATCTGCAGGAGCTGGAGGATTTTTCTGAAGAACAGAGCTCAGTTTAACTGCTCAGAACATACAAGAGACTCATGAACAACCATCACAAAACAAAAAAACAGTCGTAGATCATCAGGTAACCACACACAGTATTGAGAATCAATGGTTCACGTACTTATGAATGGGGTTATTTTAATAAATTCAGCTATTGTTTTGTCTTGTGAACTAAATACAAACATCTTTTATGTAAAATATCTTACTCAGGACAGTACTAAACAAAGAATAACATGCATTTTTTATTATCCCTCTTATTTTATTAAAATAATTCTCATTTTCACAGATTCTGCAAGGGGTTCACATACTTTTTCATGCCACTGTATAGAAGCAAGAGTTGGTTTTTAGTCGCCAGCAGCTGCAGACATCATAACTCTTCTCTTTTGTAATGTTTCTCAGCCATCTCTCTTTCTACAGTCTAATCTCCCTCTTGCTCACTCTCTCCTCTCGCATCATGAGTGGACACGCCCCCTACTGCTGATTGGCTATGAGTATGTTGTGCTGCTCGGTCCAAACCACTTTCAGCAGCGTTTCTCAGAAAACGCTTACTGCACCTTTAAACTAGTAGTGAATGTTTTATGAGCAGTATGATAATCTCTCTCTCTATTTAGTTATGAGAAAACAACAAATTCGTCCACACAGTCACGCAGAGCTGAAGCACAACCAAAACAATGTTCTTCTGCAAAATGCATGCAGTTATTTTTTTTAACCACTAGAGTGTCAAAAGTTACAGAGTGTACCTTTTTAAGTTTCAGAAATTTTGTTCTGTGTTTTTGTCATTTTTATTAGTTTTTTTTTTTTTAAAGTGCTTATGTAGTTTTTATATGGAAGCTTGTTTCAGCCATATAATAAAAAAATGTAAGAGCGACTTTTTTTAGATGAAATATAAATTCTCACAATTGAAAAATAAAGTTTAACTTAAGCTGAACAAAAATTAGAAATGGTGCCTTTTAGTTTAGATTTAGTTTTAGTTGATGATAATAACACTGTCTCTTTCAGATCCGTTGGCTCTTGGAGGATGAGATCGTCTCTGCTCTACGACACTCTTCTGTTATCAATTCCTCCACCCTGCAGAAAGTTTCCGAGCATGTGTGTCGTTCCAGCGGCCGCCCGCAGTGCCACTGTGAGGTCGTTCCCCTGCAGTTCGTATTTGGTCCAGAGCAGTCGCTGGAAAAGTTTCAAGAGGTTTGAACTCATACGATGACCTCTATTATTGGTGATAAGACTTCCCAGGAAAGGTCAAGAATGAGATTATGTTCTGCCCTGCTGTTTAATAACATGTCCCTGCTTCCTCACTGCAGGAGTTCAAGAGGTTATCGTTTCCTGGTTACCTGCTAAATGCGGAGCAATACAACTTCCACTACGTCTCACTTAGTCGGCAGCAGTCTCACAGGCTCCAGGCTGCAAGACAGCTCTCTAACATCACTGCTCAGTACTCAACTGGCACAGAAACAACATCTAAGCAAACCAGCCTGTGTCCTGAGGTGGAAGATGATGCCAAAGTAACAGCAAACATCTCCACATTAGACAAAGAAGGGGAGCCAAAGAAAAATATGCTGGACACTGAGGTAATTATTAAAAACCTTTTAACCATATCTGAAGAAATGCATTCCATTTGTTTAATGACAAAATTATCACTTTTTAAGAGTAACTCATGCAAAAACGTCACCAAAATGAATAAATATCCAGCATTAGCGTCAGTTCTGGCAGGTCACTTCAGTCCAGCTTGCATCAGCTGACTCCCAGGTGACTCACGTCTACCTATAGGAATACGACGCCTATTACAGCACCCATATATAAGCTCTTATATATAAGTATTATCAGCAGCTATTGCATTCTCAGGAGCTAATTACCCTCCTCCATCCCCAGCTCCTCCTCTCTTCAGTCAGGATTGGCCTTATGATTCCCCTGAATCAAACTAATTCTTGAAATATGTGTACATGTTAAATTATTGACATGAATTATATCTGCATATATTGGTTCTGCTCTGTTTACCCTAGGGGGTTTATTGCTGCTCTCCCTGCTCTTATCCATGCTAGGCTGCATGGATGCACAGGGAGTTCTTGCCCAGAACAGAACCATACCGCCAATACAAACTCTATGCAATTATCAATCATATTTGACGATAGTGGTCCTGACAAAAATGCACCTAAAATCATAGAAACGGGGCAAAAAAATGACCCGTATCTTGATTTTATATTTATAACCTATCACACGAGCAAGAGTGTTCGCTTTCGCACTATTGTAAATGTGATATTGATTTTATACAACACTACAGTTTGATGAACAAGAAGTTAATATTAACTTACATTTTAGACACACTATTGTCAATATTGTATGTTATTTTGCTATTTTGCAAATGAAAATTATTCTAAACAAAGTCACAGCAGAACCATTGCAAATGATTTTATTATGTGAGAAGAAAAAGACTGGAGTGATATAAAAGACATGAAACTAGCATGAAATCAGTTGCCTGAGATAAAGATTGATTAAACAGTTTATCGTCATTATACAAAAATATGTGATCACAGAATGCAGTGATTTGACCGTTCACAATCAAGTATCACAAAGAGCCATGATATAAATATAATATTATCTTATCTCTTCATCTGGAATATGATTTATGTGTTTTCCTGCAGCAGGTTGAGTGTGGAGTCACGGCACAGCAGCAGGCGAGGGATGAGGGGGACATGCGGCCTGCAGCAGCTGACTCAGCCAGTGAGTCTCTCTCCGAGACCTCTGAACCTGGGCAGGTCAAACAGACTGATGCAGAGGAGACTCGACCTCAGAGTGCCGTCAGTGGTGCTGCTCACTTGCAGATGGGCAGCAGCACCGAACGCTCATCTGATCACACGTCCCCTCCCAAAACACCCTCCGCTGCCAGCCTGGCCGAATCCGTGCAGTCTGCCACACACAGTGAGTGTCACAAGATAAACCTAAGAACTAACCTCAGAATTTTTTTCTGAGATCATGGAGCCTCATTTATAAAGACATGCATAGAATGATCCTAAATCTACTTTTCCATAAGTGCCACCTGCTGTATTTTCATGCAGCTGGTGGATTGGCTGAAATTTTTCGCCAGAACAGAAATTTTTGAAATTCATTGAACAAAACCATGACATTTCTCTGACACATTATCATATCTGCAAACTTTTCTAAAATAAATGCTGCCACATTGTATTAATGGATTACCAGGGTAACCGCTATATTTCTGCTATTCCATAATATCCAATATCCTGCTATAAGAGAATGTAATTGCATTTTTATTAAAGCTAAAGTGCATTCTAAAAATCTAAACAATTAGGAGAAGATAAGAATGGTATACATTTTATTAGTGCAGATCTTATAAATGAGGCCCCTGGTTAGTTAGATTCTAAAAATAATAAATAGTTAATAAAAGCTTTATTTCCTGTTGCTTTCAGGCAGTGGCAAACTGCGGCCCAGTCGAGTTCAGAGCGTCGTCTCCAGTCAGGGCAGCCTGGACTCAGACATGCTAGGTGAGACTTCACAGAACAGACATGTCCACACTCACATTTGAATCACAATCATCATTCCTCATTGTCCGTCTTCTCTATGCTGTTTGTGTTTCAGGTTATGATGGTGGCAGCAGTGATTCTGAGTGTGAAGGACCTACTATGAATGAGCAGGAGAGACAGATGCCGCTCATGCCTGATTTCTGGCTCATCATCAGAATTCATCAGGACAGAGTGGAAGTTTTCTCCCATGCCAGGTACTGCTGCAGAGACACGCTCATACTCAGCATGCAGTTTATGAAATTCACATTCAGAAAGCACAAAATGCAAGCAAAAATCAGCAAAATTATGGTTTGACGGTTTTTAAATTAATCAACAGGAAGTGATTTGCTAGGCAAGCATCACTGTTTTTATTGCTCATACTTGGTGTTACTTACCACTTATTAAACATCAACACAGTCTCATAGTTTGCTGTAGGAACATTAATGATTGTGGCTTGTTGAAGAGTTTGCTGTTACTTTTCTAAAATAAAAAATATATATATTTATCAATATAAATGGTCAAATGTATTGATTATTTAATAATGATTAATTAATCAATTTATTTAACTTCTTTATAAATTATTTTATATATATATTTCAGTTTTTAATGTTGACTTCAATGCTGTTATGCAAGTTATTATGATAAAAAATTATCAAACAATATCAAAGCAATTTTTGGAAAAGTTTTCAGTTCCTGTTTGTGTAAACTGCCAAAAAATGTGCCTCAAGTTTTTGTTGTCCTTGTAAGTTTTCAGCTTATAATGAGTTTGTGTTCAACTGTGTTCTAAATATATAAAGCATACAAATGAGCAGCATGTCTGTTTGTAGTGCTTAAAATGCAAACTTTAGTTTTCCCCAGACATGCAAACAAAACTGAGTTTTGCATTTTCCTGCTGAGACTGTTAAAACACTTTGTACTGTTTGAGTCTTGTGAATCTTAAACATTGTGTTGGCAGGAGTTTTAACAGAGCGAAAGAGGAGGAAGAGGAAGAGATTCCAGAATACCTGCGTCTTCATCAGCTGGTGGTGAGAAGGATTGGAGAAATGTGCCGAATAGTCAACCAGGTAAAGAACAGCCTAGCCTTTTCATTATCAACGTAAAGTCTGGCCCACTTTGTAGCTTATTCTAGCAAGACTGGCCACTTACTGAGAAAGTCCCACTATCTCTGGTTCATCACCCCAGATCCTCTACCACTGTTTTCCACTTTGTTGCTCTTTAACCTCTCAATGACTTTCTCCACAGCGCCTCCTTCTACAAGACCTGCATGATAGTCATGTATGCCATTCTCTCCTGGTTGCTGAGAGTGAAGAGGACATCTGGAAGCATGAATCACTCTACCGGCCCAGGATGACCAACTCTGATGGTACAGAACTCAGCTGGATGACTGACACACACTCTTTCTATGAGCCAAGGCCATATACATGCCAGAGCTAGAGTCGGCAGCCTCGTTGACATGAAGAAATAGATAAATCTATTAGAAAATCATAATATTTCCAAATATCTTAATCTATAAAAAAACAACATTGCTCACACCCCAAACCCTGCTCCAGATCCATATCCATATCTATTTACACATTAGTGCTGTCAATCGATTAAAATATTAGATACAACATAAAGACAGTATATTTTAAATATTTGATTTAACAGTTAGGAAATATACAGAAATTGAATAAAGTTATCAAACACAGACTTCACTGCATAAATTATACATTAAATATAGATTAATCCTTATTAAAGCTACAAAAGTTATTCAGTCTAGAGCAGTGAGTGATTTTCTCTTTGTCTTTTTTTCTTTAATTTACATTAATGGCAGACATCACAGCAGCAGGTTTATTAGGCTGCTGTCACTTTAAGATCTGAAGCACACAACACGGATCTGACACACATCCAATGTCCTCACAACTTTTTACGGTCATTTAAGACTTTATTTAACTCATTTAAGACATTTACTTACCAGGTGGGTATTTTGGCATAATTTTTGTGCGTTTTTGTCCGATCAAGCTAGAAAGAGAACTGAATGTGGCATGTGTGCATGAGTCGTGTGTGTCTGTCACACAGACAGGAGATTTACAGACAGCACGCCAGTACAGGTTTAAGATCTTTTTTTGCAACTTATCATGCTTGAAGGGTTTAATAGCACTTGACTGAATGATAGCGTGATCATATAATGTAATGCTTGTCAAAACACCTCCATTTATCCCAGAGGGTTAATGCTTTTTAAAAAAAAGCTCCAGGTTTGATGTGCTTGTTCATAGAGCTGCACAATTTGTCCAACATTTTTATAATTATTATAAGTGATTATATATTTTATTATGATTATTATTATTACTAAATGCTCATTTAAATGCTTTAAAATGAAAAACAAAAGATCCGCACTCGTTCATGTCTTCTTAATAAATTAATTATTTATTTTTTATTATGCAAGCTTATTAGGCAAGCATTGAAACACAGAAGTATTACTATTGTAATATTTGTTATTACAGGTTTGGGAAAATGGTTGGCACATGTTGCATTCCCAAATGCACCTTAGAAGCGACCCAAACACTGAAACATAATTTATTTAATTAAATAACAACCGTAACACAATAATCGCACAAAGCCATATCGCAAGTTCAATTTTAATTAATCATGCAGCCCTATACCATGTGTGTGGCTTTGTTTAAATGAAATCTGATGATATTGTTGCACTCTTGATATGCAGTAAAAGTAAATAACGCCTGATGATGCTGCTGTAAAATGGAGCACAATTTACGCTAATACAAACAAACACACAGACTTAAAAAAGCCTGCTGGGAAGGTCAATTCAAGGGTAGTGATAATGAGACAGCAGTGTGAGTCTGAGCACCCGCCTCATCGACTACAATTTTATAACTGCTGTTTAGCATGAATTACTGCACTAATGTCCTAATATGGCCTGTTGTTCTGCCTCAGGCTGTGTAAATGAATTTGATACAGTCGACCACAGAGATGAACGTTCAAATGCTTCATTTGTATCGTGCAACTTTAGGTGCTCTGCGGGCCTGTTGAGTTCAGATAATCCTGCTAATCTCTTTTGTTATGAAATTGTTAAGATGAAAGTCTCATCCCCATAATTGCACCTTTCTCCGCCCCAGATTACAACGCTGACGAAAGCTATCAGCCGCGGGACTACCTTGCCGCCACTATGCAGTTCATACCGGGTTACTTCGCCTGTGATGTGGTCTGGAGCACCGTTATTTATATTCACCCACGGCTCAAAATGGGGCCCAACATGGGCGTGTCCCGGGGTGAGTGACACCTCAGTGAACCAATCAGGTCGTTCCTCATTAAGAAAAATTGGTAAGCTTGAACCCTAAGATGATTTCTTTTCTCTGATTCTTTCAGCTATCCAGGCTCTGCGGTCCGTTCTAAATGCCTTTTGTGTGGTCAACCGCAAAAACATGTTTGTCTATCAGGAGCGCACCACCAAATCTGTGTTCTACCTCCGGTGAGTCAGAAGGTCTGCATGTCTATATATTATTGACTGACCAGTATGGGTTTTTCAGCGGATGATGATGTTGACATCTGGAGAACATAGTGAACATGGGTAAACCGCTATTGTAAAAACATCTTTCACATAAGTAAATGAACCCTAATTGCAGTCCCCATTGTTTTGTGCCAGATTAATCCAGCTCTGATAAATTCTGTCTCATTTAAAATTATATTGTTCCCTTAAAGGTGCCATCGAACGTTTTTTTACAAGATGTAATATAAGTCTAAGGTGTCCCCTGAATGTGTCTGTGAAGTTTCAGATCAAAATACCCCATAGATTATTTTTTTATTTATTTTTTTTAACTGCCTATTTTGGGGCATCATTAAATATGCACCGATTCAGGCTGCGCAGCCCCTTTAATTCCTCACGCTCCCCGCCCCCGGAGCTTGCGCTTGCCTTAAACAGCATAAACAAAGTTCACACAGCTAATATAACCCTCAAAATGGATCTTTACAAAGTGTTCATCAAGCATGCTGCATGCATACATCAGATCATGTGAGTATAGTATTTATTTGGATGTTTACATTTGATTCTGAACGAGTTTGATAGTGTTGGAGAGATTTATAAAGAATGAAGTTGTGTTTATGAATTATACAGACTGCAAGTGTTTAAAAATGAAAATAGCGACGGCTGTTGTCTCCGTGAATACAGTAAGAAACGATGGTAACTTTAACCACATTTAACAGTACATTAGCAACATGCTAACGAAACATTTAGAAAGACAATTTACAAATATCACTAAAAATAACATGATATCATGGATCATGTCAGTTATTATCGCTCCATCTGCCATTTTTCACTATTGTCTTTGCTTGCTTACCTAGTCTGATGATTCAGCTGTGCACAAATCCAGACGTTAATACTGGCTTGTGTAATGCCTTGAACATGAGCTGGCATATGCAAATAGTGGGCTCATACATATTAATGATCCTGACTGTTGCGTAACAGTCGGTGTTATGTTGAGATTCGCCTGTTCTTCTGAGGTCTTTTAAACAAATGAGATTTACATAAGAAGGAGGAAACAATGGAGTTTGAGACCCACTGTATATCTTTTCCATGTACTGAACTCTTGTTATTCAATTATGCCAAGGTAAATTCAATTTTCCATTCGATGGCACCTTTAAATAGCCTGAATGTAATTAGATACTTTTAGTTTGTGAATTATAGTTTTTGTAGTTGCTTGTAGTTTGTGAAGCTGCCATTTCCAAGTAACTTCACTAAATGTCGATGGTTGCTATTCTGCCTGTACACATGCACATTACAATTTATTGCAATACATTACAATACACTTGCATGCATTTAAATAAACACATACAAAATTGCTTTCATTTTTTCACAGTATTTATCTCAGAACTAATTAAAAGCAGAAAATGTGCTGATATATCTGTCTGCCACTGCTTATAAAATATACGTACAACTTCTCCATCTGTGGCTTCTCTCTTTCAGTCTCACTATAATCTACTGTAAGGCCCTGTTTACACCTGGTAATAAGATGCATTTTAGTTGATTGGATCATAAGTGGACAACACTAAATATAGATATAAACGGGGTCTAAATTGTTTATAGCTTGTCCACTTTAAACCACTTCCAGAGGTAGTTGAAATCGTATTCAACTGGATTGCTTTGTTGAGTCACTCTTGTGGTCGAATGTGTTCAAACAGCCATGAAAGACCGCCTACTCTCCGCCTACTGACCTAACACGTAAACATTATGGGAAGTGCGCTATCCAGACGGGATTTAAACTTTGACGGCTGAAGACCCAAGTTTGGTTTGAAGAATAAAAACGAAAGCTGATGCTCTCCATGCTTTCCTTCGTCTCTGGCTTATTTTGAAAAAGCCTATACATTTACCCACCCATAGACCCCCCTCAAATAAATCAGGACAGAAGTGGTCGAAAGTGGACAAAAGACGGATTAAAACACCAGGTGTAAACGGAATGTGTCTCCCTTGTCCACCTGTGATCCGGTAATACCAGGTGTAAACAGGGCCTGTGATCGCTAGAATGAATTTGAATTCTTTTCATGAGCTTGACCTTCTCGTCCCATCTGTCTGTCCCCACAGACTCTCCGAGACATCTCAGGCAGGGAAGTACAGTGATTTGGATGGAAACATGCACACGCGCTCCGTCGGTCTGGCCCGCAGCCAGGAGCCGCTGGGCTCTGAGGACCTCGCGGTAACATTCACATACTGTCACTTCTCATTACGCTTTAGGATACCAGAGCCCTCAGGAGCCATTAGGACTCCAATCCCCTTCTGGAGTGAATGATTTACCTGCTGCTTGCAAAGGACTGACCTGTCCTTGTGTTTTCACCATATATGAGCCTCATCCTGATAGGATGAGCGATAGAAGATCTGAGCAATTATGTGTTTATCACCTGAAAAACAGGTGTAGAATGTGCTCCCATGTGCCTGATGTGATGTGTGTAAGTATGTGATCACGTGTATCTTGTGTTCATAGGGATCACGCTCATCTCTGGAAGGCTCAAGGCCGGTTGGACTGGTGGACAAACACATTTTACTGCTGGTGCATGGCGTGGGGACTGCAGGTGAGAGAGAGGGACAGATAAATGTGTGAAAACGGTGAGACGAAACAAAGATGAAGTGAAGTGCATTGTTTCTGTGAGGGATATTACAGGCAACAAGCTTGTTTTAGCATTGATATTGCGACGTGCGCATCCGCGGTAGTCACATCGTAGGATGTGCGATGTCTAGTATAGGGATCGTTAATCTGTATGGACCAGACACCATGGTTCAAAATTAATTTGCAAAGTTTGACCATCATACAATGAAAATGTATCATTTGCATGTGTTTTAGTTCTTTTTAGTTTTAAAATTCAAAGCGTTTTTTAAACCTTTTGAGTGCAAGGTGGTGTAAAAGAGAGCTCAATTCTGAACGTGCGGCTGTTTTCTGAACACCAATTTCCTTTCTCTACAGCATCTATTTGTGCCTAAATGGACACATACATGCAAAAAAAGGTCAAAATGCACATTTATGCGAGTATGCTCATAAACAGTTGGGGGGGTCCTAATCTGAGAGAATTTTTATATGTGTCTGTGTATGTATTACACACAATACCATTCAAAAGTAAATGCTGTTCTGTTGAAATTTATATTCTTTAAAAAATCCTGGAAATTTTTTTAAAAAATTCCACAAAAATATGAAGCAGCACAACTGCTTTTCAACATCAATAATAATCAGAAATGTTGAGCAGCAAATCAGCATATTAGAATGATTTTTGAAGGATCATGTGACACTGAAGACTGGAGTAATGATGCTGAAAATTCAGCTTTGATCACAGGAATAAATTAACAAATTATCAAATAGATGCAGCCTTGTTGACCAGAAGAGATCTCCTTCTGAAACATTAAAATATCTTACCGACCCCAAACTTTTTTATTTATTTATATATATTCTGTGTAAAATATAAATTGTCAAGTGTGCCAAAACTTTTGTCTGGAGGTGTATGTTGAGCATGCAGCAAAGATTTAGATAAGTAAAAGAAAAGGCATTCATTTTGTGAAGATTTTTTTTTAAGTAGGACATAAAACAGCATAGATTTTTAGCAGTTAAGCTCTCAGAACTCTCCAACAGCACCTGCAGTACCATCACAAGCTGACAGGAGGCGCTGTTGCTCTGCACCCGTCCTGCTGATATTTGGCTATAAGTCATTTCTTTCCTGTAAATGTTTTACTTCACTCCCAAAGTGTAACCAACCAAGATTTGTCTCATCAGTTTATTTTTAAATGCATATTTGTAATTTGTTGGGACTTTTCTTTCTTTAGCAAGCAGCCTTGAGGGATGTCAGCACCTCCTAGGGAGACTTTATTTATAAATCGAAAGTCAATATGAAATGGCTTCCAGTCTGTGAACTAATTTACTTACATAATGTGACATATTTCCAAGTGAGATATTATGTTTTGTGATTAACAGGTCCAGAGATCACTGATGAATTAGTGAAGGTATTGAGGAAGCGCCTGGACGAGGCCACGCTGGACATTATTACGGTCATGCTGGTCAGGAACTGCAAACTGACTCCTGCAGATGTGGAGGTGATTTCTCTTTCTCTGTCTCATCCACCATCTCTCTTGTTCCAAGTCTTTTTTCTATTTCTAACTTGTTCTTTACCACATTTTGGTGTAAAACAGATTAAGCAAATCATATTTGCCTTCTCTATGCAGAGACAGACATTTGTGGCGAAAAAAGGCACGAAAGTATCATAAAATAAAACTCATGCTCTGTATTTCAAGTCTTCTGAAGCCATCTAATACCTTTTTGCTTTTTTCTAATTTTTGAATTAGAATAAATTGCTTTGGATTAAAGTTTGTAATGTTGTGATTCATCTCAGAGCGAGTTGAATCAGAACTTTTTAAATATCACTGAAATGCCTTCAGAAGCAAAGCCGCTGAAAATGCGGGCGCTGTTTCTCTCTCTATACATAAGAAGGTCAGTTTCCGTCTGTGGGCGGTCAGCGGGCGTGTCATCTGAGATTAATGGTTGGATAATAGACTGTGGATGTGATTTGTGTTGATTACACACAATTTTTTCAGTTCTGCTCTTTCTTTTTGGTCTTAGTTCATTCAGCCTCCCGGCTCTCCGGCGACAGAAGTGATGGAGTTCTGCCTGCCTCAGTACTGTGTGCCGTGGATCCAGGCGGTGGCTCACTACCTCCGCCAGAACCTCCTCATCTTCCTTCACATCCCCAAATACACTGACAGCAACATCGAGCACCACTTCAAGGTACCCTCCATCTGATCCCGACATTATTCGGCCCACTCAGGGTTGTCAAAAGTACCAACTTCGGTACCAAGTCAGTACTGAAATTTTAAGAATGTGACTATACCAGCATTTCCCCCTAGCATTTTGAGCGCTGTTGAGTGGATTCTTAAACACCTCTGATTGGCCATTGTGTTCACTCGCTCAACAGATATGTTTGTGATTGGCTACAATGATCAACACTTCAAAAACATGTTGTAAATAGACAACATTGACGCTCTTCACCGAGCTCTTACACAGATACAGACGGGAGCGTTTGAAAGCAGGCGTCTATCACAGTGTTAATTTCGTTGACGAATAATTTTCGTCATAATTTTCGTCAACTACATTTTTTCACGGACGAAAACGAGACGATGACTAAATAAAAATGTGTTTAGAATGACTAAAACTATGACTAAAATCTACTCTCATTTTCGTCAACGAATAAAAACGAGACGAAAATGATAGAGAGGGACGATTTGGGAAGATATCCAGTCAGGACTGCTGTCCTGTGTGGAAGATGCGCACATTTGAAGTGTAACATGCTGATCTAACCGTGGGAAAACTTGGCACTGTTGCGTGCTCTACAGGCTCGCACTACAAGCAGCACTTCAGACTGCTTCGCAATTAATGAATAGTGCACATTTATGCCAAGCGATTGCTTACAAGCTAATGTTGATAGTTCATAGTGAATATTAAGAATATTATTTGACACATTATTCAATATATTTTATATATATATATATATATATATATATATATATATATATATAATAAAAAAAATACACACTGCTCAAAAAAAATGATCTGGTCAGTTGAGTAACAGAGGGTTGTTAATCAGTTTCAGCTGCTTTGTTGTTAATGAAATTAACAACAGGTGCACTAGATGGGCAACAATGTGACAACCCCCAAAACAGGAATGGTTTGGTTTTACAGGTGGAGGCCACTGACATTTTTTTCCCTGTTCCTCTTTTCTGACTGTTTTTCACTAGTTTTGCATTTGGGTATGGTCAGTGTCACTACTGGTAGCATGAGGCGATACCTGGAACCTACAGAGGTTGCACAGGCAGTCCAACTCTTCCAGGATGGCACATCAATATATGCCATTGCCAGAAGGTGTGCTGTTCCTCCCAGCACAGTCTCAAGAGCATGGATGAGATTCCAAGAGACAGGCAGTTACTCTAGGAGAGCTGGACAGGGCCTTAACCCATCAGCAGAACCGGTATCTGCTCCTTTGTGCAAGGAGGAACAGGACGAGCACTGCCAGAGCCCTACAAAATGACCTCCAACAGGCCACTGGTATGAATGTCTTTGACCAAACAATCAGAAACTTCATGAGGGTGGCCTGAGGGCCCGACGTCCTCTAGTGGGCCCTGTGCTCACTGCCTGGTACCGTGGAGCTCGATTGGCATTTGCCATTGAACACCAGAATTGGCAGGTCCGCTACTGGCACCCTGTGCTTTTCACAGATGAGAGCAGTTTCACCCTGAGCACATGTGACAGACATGAAAGGGTCTGGAGAAGCCATGGAGAACGTTATGCTGCCTGTTACATCATTCAGCATGACCGGTTTGGTGGTGGGTCAGTGATGGTCTGGGGAGGCAGATCCATGGAGGGACGCACAGACCTCTACAGGCTAGACAATGACACCCCTGACTGCCATTAGGTATTGGGATAAAATCCTTGAACCCATTGTCAGACCCTACGCTGGTGCAGTGGGTCCTGGGTTTCTCCTGGCGCACGACAATACCCAGCCTCATGTGGTGAGAGTATGCAGGCAGTTCCTGGAGGATGAAGGAATTGATACCATTGAATGGCCCCCACGCTCGCCTTGTCCAATTGAACACCTCTGGGAAATTATGTTTTGGTTCATCCGATGCCGCCAGGTTGCACCTCATACTGGCCAGGAGCTCAGTGATGCCCTGGTTCAGATCTGGGAGGAAACACTCCAGGACACCATGTTGTCTCATTAGGAGCATGCCCTGATGTTGTCAGGCATGCATACAAGCACGTGGGGGCCATACAAACTACTGAGTACCATTTTGAGTTGCTGCAATTAAATTTCAGCAAAATGGACTAGCCTGCTGCATCGTTTTTTCACTTTGATTTTTCGGGGACTTTGAATCCAGTTCTCAGTAGGTTGATAATTTTCATTTCCATCAAAAGATTGAAGGCATCCTTTCATTCCAAACACATTACCCGGTCCATATCAGTATAGATATCAACCATCATATTTTTCTCCATTGAGATCTGATGTGTTTTCAAAGTGTTCCTTTAATTTTTTTGAGTTGTGTGTGTGTGTGTGTGTAATATATATATATATATATATATATATATATATAGTGTGACAAACATGCAAAAAAAAATAAAAAATAAATCAGGAAAATATTAGTGGTGTGAAAAAGTGTTTGCCCCTTCCTGATTTTTTTTTTTTTTTTTTTTTTTTTTTTGCATGTTTGTCACACTTTAATGTTTCAGATCTTCAAACAAATTTAAATATTAATCAAAGATAACACAAGTAAACGCAACATGCAGTTTTTAAATGAAGGTTTTTATTATGAAGGGAAAACAAAATCTAAACCCACATGGCCCAGTGTGAAAAAGTGCTTGCCCCCTAAACCTAATAACTGGTTGGGCCACCCTTAGCAGCAACAACTGCAATCAAGCATTTGCGATAACTTGCAATGAGTCTGTTACAGCGCTGTGGAGGAATTTTGGCCCCCTCATCTTTGCAGAATTGTTGTAATTCAGCCACATTGGAGGGTTTTTGAGCATGAACCGCCTTTTTTAAGGTCATGCCACAGCATCTCAATAGGATTGAAGTCAGGACTTTGACCAGGCCACTCCAAAGTCTTCATGTTGTTTTGTTTTTCTTCAGCCATTGAGAGGTGGACTTGCTGGTGTGTTTGGGATCATTGTCCTGCTGCCGAACCCAAGTTCGCTTCAGCTTGAGGTCACGAACAGATGGCGGACATTGTTCTTAAAGATTTTTTGGTAGACAGCAGAATTCATGGTTCCATTTATCACAGCAAGTCTTCCAGGCCCTGAAGCAGCAAAACAGCCCCAGACCATTACACTACCACCACCATATTTTACTGTTGGTATGATGTTCTTTTTCTGAAATGCTATGTTACTTTTATGCCAGACGTAATGGGACACACACCTTCCAAAATGTTCAACTTTTGTCTCGTCAGTCCACAGAGTATTTTCCCAAAAGTCTTGGGGATCATCAAGATGTTTTCTGGCAAAACTGAGACGAGCCTTTATGTTCTTTTTGCTCAGCAGCAGTTTTCATCTTGGAACTCTGTCATGCAGGTCATTTTTGCCCAGTCTCTTTCTTATTGTTGGAGTCATGAACACTGTCCTTAACTGAGGCAAGTGAGGCCTGCAGTTCTTTGGATGTTGTTGTGGGGTCTTTTGTGACCTCTTGGATGAGTCGTCGCTGCGCTCTTGGTCGCCCGTCCACTCCTGGAAAGGTTCACCACTGTCCCATGTTTTCGCCATTTGTGGATAATGGCTCTCACTGTGGTTCGCTGGAGTCCCAAAGATTTAGAAATGGCTTTATAACCTTTTCTAGACTGATAGATCTCAATTACTTTCTTTCTCATTTGTATCTGAATTTCTTTGGATCTCAACATGATGTGTAGCTTTTGAGGATCTTTTGGTCTACTTCACTTTGTCAGGCAGGTCCTATTTAAAGGTGCTTTAAGCGATCCTGGGTGGAGTAACTTCCTGTTGACGTTCGAAGTGTTGTCAAACAAAACAGAGGCTAGCTAGACCCTCCCTCCTCCTCCTCCTCCCCCTCCACTCCGTGCTTCCTGAGACAGTCATGAACGCGCATTTAAAATCATTCTTGTCGGTTATTGGCTGGATCATATTTATTATGTTTTGTGGTCCAGGTTGCACCAGGTAGTTTTTGTTGCCGTTTTTGGAGCTTGTGGCGACTACAGAGACCGCGTTTTTTTTTTTTACAGTGTGTTCAGGGGACAGGCAGCTAGCGGATAGTGAGGAGATGTTTGCTGTATGTGACAAAAAATGTTTTGGCCTAAAAACGCGTGACATCACTTAGAGCACCTTTTAAATGATTTCTTGATTGTGAACAGGTGTGGCAGTAATCAGGCCTGGGTGTGGCTAGAGAAACTGCACTCAGGTGTGAAAAACCACAGTTAAGTTATGTTTTAACAGGGGGACAAGCACTTTTTCACACTGGGCCATGTGGGTTTGGATTTTGTTTTCCCTTCATTTAAAAACTGCATGTTGTTTACTTGTGTTATCTTTGATTAATATTTAAATTTGTTTTGATCTGAAACAATGAAGTGTGACATGCAAAAAATAAAAAATCAGGAAGGGGCAAACACTTTTTCATACTACTGTATATACACAAAATTATTTTTTTTTTTTAAAAGTAATGTATTGTTGTCTTAAACTCTTCACCTTTACAAATCATTTTAAAATGTTGAAATCCATTGCCCAGAAATACTGGTGATTACGTAAATATTAAAAAAAGTGAAACAAAGTGGTTTGTAATAAGCTGTTTATACTTTCATGTGAGTGTGAAGCGAACCACTACAGATAACGCGTGAGCGCAGCAGGGCTCTGCAAATGTGTTTATACTTTTATGCTCTCTGAGTGTGGTTCAGTTTAACAGGTCACTGAGAGTTCATTCAGAGAGCTCCCATATTACACTTCTCCACCAGGATGCAAGACATTAAAAACACACACTTTGTTGCATTTCTGTATTCTCTTAATTGTCCCTTATTTTAGAAGCCAATATGTGATTAGAATTTAAAGTGCACATAATCATGGTGCTTTCCTCAATTAATGCTGAACAGTTGATTATAATTACAACTTGTCTGCATTTAGTACCTTTTGAACCTGACAGAAAAAGAGTTTACCGTTTTGAATTGTAAAAAAAAAAAAGAAAAAAAAGACTAACATGAACTATTATTTTCCAATATCAGTACTATCAGTATCAGTATCAGTATCATACCAATAACAATGAAAAATCAATAATTATGGCCAGTACCAATATGATTAATGGTAATATTGTGCAACTTAAAATTTGAGTCATTATGAAGATATAAAAATAAATAAATAAAATATGCAAACATAATTTTTGGTCGCACTTTACAATAAGATTCCATTTGTTTACGTTAGTTAATTAGTTACCATGAATTAACTATGAAAAATACTTCTAAAGCATTTATTAAACTTAATGTAATTTCAACATTATATTACATACTATTACATTACTGAAATTAAAAAGTGTATCTGTTAATATTAAGTAAAGGATTAGTTGACTTTAAAATAAAAATTACCCCATGATTTACTCACCCTCAAGCCATCTTAGGTGTATATGACTTTCTTCTTTCAGACGAACACAATTTCAAGTTCTATTTATAATCACCCTGATGATCCTAAGCTTTATAATGGCAGTGCACTGAATCCACCTGTTTGAAACACAAACAAGTGCATCCATCCATCATAAATGTACTTCACTTGGCTCCGGGGGGTTAATAAAGGCCTTCTGACACTAAGTGATTCATTTGTGTAAGAAAAATATCCATATTTAACATGTTATAAAGTGAAACATCTAGCTTCCGCCAGACCGCCTTCCATATTCAACTGTTGAAATATTCAAAACGCTTACGCTACGTCCTACACTTTTTTCGTAAGTTGAATACAGAAGGTGTAGGACGTAGTGTAAGCATTTTGAATTGCGCGAGGTGTTACTCTTTCTTTCTAAGTTAAATACAGAAGGCGGTCTGGCGGAGGTTAGTTATTTTACTCTATAATTTGTTAAATATGGATATTTTTCTTACACAAATGCATCGCTTCACATCAGTAGGCCTTTATTAACCCCCCGGAGCCATGTGGAGTACGTTTATGATGGATGGATGCACTTGTTTGAGTTTCAAACTGGTGGTTTCCATTCACTGCCATTATAAATCCTGGATGTGTCAGGATATTTATTGATATAACTCAGATTGTGTTCAGCAGACAGAAGAAAATCAAATTTACATTATATACATAAATCATTTGGTAATTTTAAATTTAAAGTGAACTAATCCTTTAATGGACCTGAGCTAACGTTAACAAAGATTAATAAATACTTTAACAAATTAATTGCTCATTGTTAGTTAATGTTAGGTAATGCATTAACTAACATTAATTAATGGAACCTTATTGTAAAGTGTTACCATTCTTTTTAAATGATCAGTCTCCATAAATCTGTTTTCTTTTTTTTTCTTGCTGTTGTTCTCTCTTAGCATTACTTCCATTTGAGCAGCGAGCTGCCCGATCATGACATCTACCTGTACAATAAACCTGGAGGCCAAGGAACAGGAGGCAAAGGTAAGGAGACTTATATTCTCTCAACCCAGCAAGAAAACATCTTGCACATCTCTTGTTTCTCTGAGGTTTGATTTGTATCTCACTGTGACTCCTTTAGCACCTCCTAAATCTTATTTCTGAGGTCCTGAATTAAACAAACTTTGCCTGTTTACCTTGTGGAAATTTAGTGAGTTTTTATTTCTTTCTTCCATCAGTGTTTGCTGGCACAGTTTCTCTCCATCTTGTTAGATTTGCTGACTGTTCAAGTGTTGTTTCGTTTCAGCCTTATTAAAAAGCAGAGCACATTTTTGTCTGTTTACACCTGTGTGACTGAGCTCCTCCACCCAAACACACATCGGTTTTACAGTCTTATTCATGATTTGAATTAATTTGTTATTTTTTATTTATTTTTTTTATAACAAAGTCATTGCCTCTGGATGTAATTGTACGCTAAAAGGTAGTTATTGGTCTTAGTATTAGTATAGATAGGTAGAAGCAGTGGTTGAAGTTACTACATAATATTAAGGACACAAATGTTCATGAAAACATTTTTTATGAATTCATGAGGTGTCAGTCTTCTATTAGAAGATCTTGTCATGATATAAAATATGGTTAATAGTTAGTCTCCATAGGATATTCTGAAAGGAAAAATGGATGCACATGGTAATTAATAATTATATATTACATGTTTCTTTATATATTTCCACACAAAAAAAAAAAAAAGGAGGATGTGTATAATTTAAGGATTTATGTTTAATCATCTTGTGCTGACACAGAGAATGATGGGAAATGTAGTTTATTCACACTCCTCATAAACCAGCAAAATGTGTTTTGTGGCAAACTTTTACCATTCTTCATCAACAAACTAAGTTTGGACTGGAAAAGTCCACAGTTATAGCCTAATTATGACTAAAAACTATCGTCTTTCGCCATGTTTCTTTAACTTGCACAGTGCCGGGTCTTAAAGGAAAATGTGTGTGTAACTTCTTTATGTGGAAAGTTACGGTACAGTTTAAAATTTGGCCTTTAAAGATAACATTTCATTTTAAATATCTGAAATTTGCATCCAACCCCTGTAGGTTCTAAAATCAGGGTTTTTTTTTAACACTCCTTTGGGGTGAATGTGGAGTTTATAAATATACTTAAGTACATGTGGAAAGTTTGTGAGTACTTTAACAGCTGCGGAGGGGAAGCTTCAGGTCTGTCTCATTAACGTGAAGGGTCTTTAACAAGCCTCTTAGGGTCCTAATATGACTTGATCCCAAACTGCTGAGAGATAATTGTCAGGTGGAGACAGTGGAAGCGGGAGCAGCTCCGGCCTGGAGCCACAGGGTTCCTCTTCCTTACTTTCCCTGCCACTAATGAACTGACAGTCCACCCAAATACCTGCCAGGACTGCTCCTGAAGATCTCTTAATGCACCTGCTATTAAAAGGAACATTACCGGATGCTCTTCCACCATTACAGCTCATGCACTTTATCAGAATGTAAATAAAGGGCCTCGTGGCTCCTGGAATTGTCTCCTTGTGGGTTCATTGATGCAGGATGACAGTAATATCAGTTCCTGTGAGGTCGGAGCAGCTCCTATAGGGTTTTGAAAGGCAGCCAGTTGGCAGGACTTCAGTGAGATGTTCAGTATTATCAGCCTGACCAGTGCAGTGTGGATAAGAAATGAGTTTAAAATTTCCCACAAGTCATCGCATGTCCTGGTATGACTCAAAACAAGCAAGTACATTAATCAGTGTTAATTTAGCATTATTTATATTCTTTATTAATATTATTCATATTTTGAATTGTGTAATTTCTGGATTTTATTTTTTATATTTTATTATTATTATTATTATTATATTTGAGTAATTTATGTGATTTTGTCATTTTTATTAGATTTTCTTAAAAATATATATATTTATTTAGCTTTACATTATTTTGGTTTTAGTAGTTTTATTTAATTTTCATTTTTGTTTAAGTAGATTTATCATCTAATTTTCATATTTTATTTCAGCTTTATTTAAATGAAAGAAAAAATTAAATTTTACCTCTAGTTTGCTGAAATTGTAGCTTGCTAAGCAACTCAGAATTTCAAATAGTTAAATGACTGTGAAGTGTTTTTTTTATTTAAATCAGAATTAATATTTAGAAAAACAGTTAGGATGCCGATTACAGTGTCTGATTCAAACTTGAACGCCAACGTCCTCACTATACAAATAACATAACAAGTTACATTTGTGTCACATTTAAAGGCCTTTAAAGATAACATTTAATTTTAAATCTAATCTGAAATCTGAAACCCCTTAAGATTTTCAAACCAGAGAGGTTTGTAACTGTTTTATGCGAACCCCATAAATTATGTATAACAGGGACTTTTGCAAGCAGCATTAATTGACAACTTGCTTAAATCTGTTTTTCATACTGGTTCATTGAAATAAATCAGATTTGCTGACATTGTGCTTCTCAATGCTACTTCAAAGAGTTTAGTTCTATTTAGTGCTGCAAGTGACAAAGAAATTGCACACTGCAACTTTAAGTTGGTGTAGCTACTCTTAACTCCCCAACACAGCTTAGTGGTTGATCGATCATTCATGTTGATTTGTCTGTCATTCACCATTTCTGTCCTGTGGGTGTCTGTTGTGCCTCAGGTACAATGTCGGACCTTGTTCAGAATCTCTTCCCAACCTCTCAGTTTCAAGGTATAAGACCTTCCACCTACTTCACTCTTCTGCTATGTGTCCTGTGGCGCCCCCACTGGCTGCGTGTGGTACTGCATGGTCACGTGATCACAGCTTAAAGGGGTAGTTCACCCAAAAATGAAAGTTCTGTCATCATTTACTCACTCTCATGTCATTACTAACTCACTGTAGCTATGTTTCCATCCACCTATTTTTATGCGCATTTTGGGATGTCACATAAAAAAAACAGCAAGATGTGCATGCATTTAAAAAATGCGCATAAAAAACGTGTGCACTCAATTGAAGCGGATAAACCTTTTATCTGATAGAAAACATGCACCTAAACTGCAATGGAAACACATTTACTTCACTAAAATTCCTTGTTGCGCATCAAAAAAGTCACGTGGCACGACGGGACGGCATAACTGGACTAACCAGTGGACCGATCTCATTGCACAGCTTCTGAAATGTTAGTTTGATCATACTGAAATGCCTGAGCAAAGTCTGTTGTCAAAGTGGCTCAGTATAATTATCTCCCAGAACTGTCTTACATGACTGCATTCCCAAAGAGCAGGCATCTGCCTCTGAAAGCAAGATATCATGACAGCGTTTGTTTCTTCTGCGCACTCTGAGGCGCAAGTAATTTATTATATATGAAAAAGATCCAAAGTGGCTTTTCCTGCTGCAGCAACTTCCATTTTTCTTAGTGATATTTCGCGGTAGTTTATCAGGAAGTGACGATTTAGTTCTCTTCGGCTCCCTAGATGGAACCAAATGTTTGAAACATTGTTCCAATTTTGCACATAAGTTAAATGTGCAACTTTGGATGGAAATATAGCTATTGTTTGTTCTGTGGAACACAGAAGGAGAAGCTTAACATAATATTGAAATTGAAAGGGGGCATGGACATTATATAGCTTTAACCTGTTAGCATTCCACTGTACCACTCGTGGTACACATACCATTCAAAAGAGACTTTAGGAGTGCTAAATGATAAAAAGCGTCATAGAAGTTGTCCAGTTGACCTGTGCACTATATTCCAAATCTTTTGAATCCATTTCATAGCTTTATGTGAGGAACCGATGGAATTTTAATCGGTTATTTGCTGAAAATCTCATGTTCAGATAAAAATGGGAAACTGGATTACAGCTTGTCTTGCACCAATATGCAGATGAATATGAGAGAAAATTAAATTGGGTGAACTGTTCCTTTAGGCTAGCTGCCCAATTACCAACTCAAAACACCTTGCTAATGCTAGGAAATGTTGAATGCTTTTGGAGCATATTAAAACTAATTTTTGCAGTCAGTCAGTGTGAAATTCACCAAGAAAAAGAGCATTGTGCAGACATTCACCATGGACCACGATTGACATCTTGCTGTAGAATTTGCAATATGTGCCTTTATATTTGCTTATGAAGTACCAAACAACATTTAAGCTGCAGACTGTGTGAATTGGAGCTCATTTTTCACTGTTTGTTGTTTCATGAAGCCACAAAGACAATAGCTGTCATACGGACAGAGCTGTTAACATTCACCCGCTGACTGACTCCATCACATACACGTTCATTTTCAAATACTGATGTAAATGTAGCTGAAATCTGAGGGGAAAAACATTAGTGGGCCACTAGCTTCAGTGCTTTCATGTGTTTGACAATGTTGTTGTATAGATGAGCTTTTCCTGAAGCAGATTCTGCTCACATTTGCGTGAGATGCATGTTGCACTGATCTTTTACTTCGATTTTATGATTTATATTATTAAACACCAAATAGTACTAGTCCTCATGTGTTTCAGCAGCTTTTTATAATCAAATTATGCCATTTCCAGAAAATAAACTAATATTGATTGTTAGTTTTAATATTTTTTGCGAGTTGTATTATTTGAGTTTATGAATAGCGTACCATTGCATAGTAGTGTAACACAGCAGTGATATATATGGTAACATTTTTGATGCATCTAACAAAGAACGTTTTTACAGCATTTCTTAATCTTATTAGTTTTTAGTAACTAGTAACTGTTAGTTATATTCCATGCTATTTTGACAAAAGTTTTTTTTTTTTTTTTTATGTGTTTTTGAATGTCTCATATACTCACCAAGGCTGCATTTATTTGATAAACATACAGTAAAAAAGTAATATTGTGAATCATAATTGCAATTTAAAATAACTGTTTTCTATTTAAATATATTTAAAAATGTAATTTATTCCCTCCTTGTATCCTCCAGAAATCATTCTAATATGCTGATTATTTGCTGAAACATTTCTGATTATTTTCAATGTTGAAAACAGTTGTGCTGTTTCATATTTTTTGTGGAAACTGAGATACATTTTATTCAGAATTCTTTGATGAATTGAAAGTTTAAAAACAGCATTTATTTGAAAAAGAAATATTTTGTAACATTATAAATGTCTTTACTGACACTTTAAATAAATGTAATGCATCCCTGCTTAATAGAAGTATTAATTTCTTCCAACAAAAATCATACTGACCCCAAACTTTTGAACATTAGAATAACTTTTAATGTTAAATGTATTATTAGTATGTAGAATTTAACATAGAAACTAGTTAAGAAATGTTAGTTCATGTTCTGTGTACATGTTCTGTGTTAGTTCATTTTCTGTGTATTTGTTAACAAATGTTAACAAATACAGCCTTAATGTGAAGTGCTACTGTATAATCTTATGTGATGCATCACACAGAGACTGGATTTCACTTTGTTATATTGCGGCCATTTGCTAAAATCATTTAAGTTCATTTTTTTTCCTCATTAATGTATACACAGCAACCCATATTGACAGAAAAACACAGAATTGTTGACATTTTTGTAGATTTATTAAAAAAGAAAAACTGAAATATCACATGGTCCTAAGTATTCAGACCCTTTGCTGTGACACTCATATTTTTAACTCAGGTGCTGTCCATTTCTTCTGATCATCCTTGAGATGGTTCTACACCTTCATTTGAGTCCAGCTGTGTTTGATTATACTTATTGGACTTGATTAGGAAAGCCACACACCTGTCTATATAAGACCTTACAGCTCACAGTGCATGTCAGAGCAAATGAGAATCATGAGGTCAAAGGAACTGCCTGAAGAGCTCAGAGACACAATTGTGGCAAGATCTGGCCAAGGATACCAAAAAATTTCTGCTGCACTTAAGGTTCCTAAGAGCACATTGGCCTCCATAATCCTTAAATGGAAGACGTTTGGGATGACCAGAACCCTTCCTAGAGCTGGCCGTCTGGCCAAACTGAGCTATCGGGGGAGAAGAGCCTTGGTGATAGAGGGAAAGAATAACCCAAAGATCACTGTGGCTGAGCTCCAGAGATGCAGTCGGGAGATGGGAGAAAGTTGTAGAAAGTCAACCATCACTGCAGCCCTCCACCAGTCGGGGCTTTATGGCAGAGTGGCCCGACGGAAGCCTCTCCTCAGTGCAAGACACATGAAAGCCTGCATGGAGTTTGCCAAGATGGTGAGAAATAAGATTCTCTGGTTTGATGAAACCAAACTTTTTGGCCTTAATTCTAAGCGGTATGTGTGAAAACCAGGCACTGCTCATCACCTGTCCAATACAGTCCCAACAGTGAAGCATGGTGGTGGCAGCATCATTCTGTGGGGGTGTTTTTCAGCTACAGGGACAGGACGACTGGTTGCAATTGAGGGAAAGATGAATGCGGCCAAGTACAGGAATATCCTGGACAAAAACCTTCTCCAGAGTGCTCAGGACCTCAGACTGGGCCGAAGGTTTACCTTCCAACAAGACAATGACCCTAAGCACACAGCTAAAATAACGAAGGAGTGGCTTCACAACAACGTTAACCATCCAACCTGACAGAACTGGAGAGGATCTGCAAGGAGGAATGGCAGAGGATCCCCAAATCCAGGTGTGAAAAACTTGTTGCATCTTTCCCAAAAAAGACTCATGGCTGTATTAGATCAAAAGGGTGCTTCTACTAAATACTGAGCAAAGGGTCTGAATACTTAGGACCATTTGATATTTCAGTTTTTCTTTTTTAATAAATCTGCAAAAATGACAACAATTCTGTGTTCTTCTTCAATATGGGGTGCTGTGTGTACATTAATGAGGAAAAAAAATGAACTTAAATGATTTTAGCAAATGGCTGCAATATAACAAAGAGTGAAAATTTAAGGGGGTCTGAATACTTTCCGTACCCACTGTATCTCAAACAACCGTTTTTACTGTAAACTTGCAAGTATTGTTACATTTTATTCTTTTTCTTTGTATATGATAATTTATTTTCTGTAATGCAACTTACACTATTTTTACTGCTACTGACCAGCGTCATTATAAATCAGAAAGTGACTTCCATGATGCACTCAGTCTGTCTGACTGACTGACTGAAGCCTCAGAGTCTAGCAGAGACTGAAGGGCTCTTCTTTCAGTCTTCATGTAGTCTCGCTGGAGCACAGGGGTCACACCACACTACATCACACCTCATCAAGTGCTCTTAAAAGATCATAGCAAATGGAGTTCTTAGATGAGAGGGCAAAGACATGATTCTGAGAAGCTGCTCATTGATTGGCACTCCTCTGAAAGCAACACGTACTTGCGTTGCATTATGAATCGCATTCTGACATATTTCAAAAAAGCAATGGTGCGTGAAATTGAGCTTGCTTAGATGGAAGCATTTACGCTTGTGTACTTGTGTAGAGTGCGTTTCAGAACAAATACATACTTTCATGTATCCGGGCCACACTTCTGCAGAATGCATGCACAATGCATGTGAGAGCACAGCGGTGATTTCACCTTTCTGATTTATCTCAGGTGATTGTGTGTGCAGTGCATTAGTATCTGATATCTGGCACACACACACTTACACATTGATCATTCCTCAAACCGCTAACGGCATACGCTAATACAAGCAGCTGGATAAATCCCCGCTCGCGCTCCACTGTTTGCTGCTAATGCCTTTTAATGCGACCGCCGCTCTGTTTGCGAGGCTTTTTTATAGCCACGACCACTGGAGCGAAGGCGCCATCGATCTCTGAGAATCTAATGATGGAAATCTCTCTCTTTCTGCGCTTATCAGAGCCACGGCTTCACGAGGCCGCCTGGCTTCACGCTGTAAACAGCACAACCGAGTCAATACAACAGCATAAAAACCCATTTAAAGGATTTATGAGAGTTCGTACTCAAGTAGAGGCATTGTTTTCTGAAATATTGTTGTGTTTATATAATTTAAGGGTACATATTGGTGTTTCTTCAACTGTGGGCACTTTCAGCCTTGTGGACTTTTAGAAAATAAACTCACTTAAAACTTTATACACTTTTAAGCCACATTGACAAGTTGTTAGTAATTTTGTTACGAGCTTTTGCCATTTTTATTAGTTTTTATTTCTGATTAGGTCATTTTAGCACTTCAGCTTAAATGTATTTGTTTCAGTTAGTCAACATGTGTTATTTTTAAGTTTTTCATGTAATATTTATATCAAATTTTACTTCAGCATTTTCAATTACCAAAGCTATTTTAATAGTATTAATTTCAGTTAACAAAAACAACACTGTTTTGTTGCATTGCCAGTAACTCTTGTTGCTTTTTTCACCCAAAATCCCCTGTTCTCAGTGAAAACATCCTGAACTTGTTTATTTAATTTGCATATTAACAATGCCCAACAGTCTATATACATGAATTACTGGGGAAATCTGTCATTTTTGTGTGTTTTTTTTTTTCTTTTCACAAGTCCATGACCATTTCCACCACATCTCAAATGATGTATTGTTATTTCTAGTGTTTTGTGGTGGAAATGACAGTTGTGGAAACTGTTTTAAGCATTTTTAGGATAAAATGTCTGACTAGCCGACCAACTAATTTAGCTAGCATTATATGGATCCAAAATAAAGTATTAAATAGGGATGCACCGGTACATCGGCTGATCCTTGTCGGCTGATATTTCAATATCGGCCATCAGTCAGATCAGTATCGTGTCAATCAAAAGGGGGTGGAAAAGTGTCAGAATGCAGCTCATACTGTGTTTGAAGAAAATGTGTGTTGTGTTGAATTTAGGGTAAGTTAATGCAACAATAACGGATTAACGGTTGAAAAATAGCAATGCTAAGGCAGGCTCTATTTGACTTTATAAATCAGCCGTAGTTTAAGCCAGGGTTGCCAGGTCCGTGCCTTTTCCCAACACCAAACATTATAGGTAATGTGCTGTGTGCCTCTCCAATAATCGCAAAGAGCTTTGTGCTTTGTTATTTCTGATAAGCAACAAAGTCTCTGGTTTCAAACTCTGTCCAATAGGTTGTTTGCACATGACGTCACAGCAGCAGCGCGAATGAGTCTGGAGGGCAGGGAGTGTATTTTCTATATAGGAATCCTATCAAAAACTCAAAATTCGTATGTTTTGCGTCATTTACTGTTGCTCAAATCGATAAAATAGAGAACCCAGAAGGTGTTTATATTGTTTACATAACGTATACAGTTTTTTATAACTTAAATCGTTTTTTAACTTTAAAAGTTGTCGCCTTTAATAGCATTTTGTGTCTGCTCATACTGAAATGAATATGGATACCTGCTTACCTTATTTGTTTTTGACTTGGTTAAATATCCACATTCTTCATGGTATCGTTTGCAGGGAAGAGAAGCTATTTTAGTTTTCTAAACCAACACAGAAAGGACTTTTCTCTATCTCTTCCATTCTAATTTTCACTGCTTGCCCTCCACCGGTATTTTGTGTGTCACCAGAACCATTTTTTTAAAAAAAATGCCGTTTTGATGTTCTTAAATGTGTCATGACAGAGCACTGTAGCACCTCTTTTTTTCTTCCTCTTTAATACAAGCAAATATATAAATAGCAGTTGAATATAATAGTTTGGGCTCTGTTGTTAATTTTAACCTCTAATAGTATAGTGCTGTATCGAATTAGAGGGTTCCTGATATAGTTTAGAACAGTGTTCCTCAAATCCAGCCCTGAAGGCCCACTGTCCTGCAGAGTTTAGCTCAAACCATGATCGATCTCACTTACCTGCAATTTTCTAGTAACTCTGAAGAGTTTGACTAGCTTGTTGGTACTAAACTAACCCTCCAGGACCAGATTTCAAGAACCGTATTAGTTGGGAGAGATTTATTTCCTTAAGAAAGTAAAACTATCGGTATCATTATCAGCATATATCATTCTGAATAATCTGAATAATAATATTGGCTGAGAAATTTAGTATCAGTGCATCTCTACAATTAAAAAACATTTTCACACTCTTTGCATAATTTGACTAAATTACAGCTTGAATGGAAATTATACCAAGTAAAAACATGCTGTTGATATTTACCTTTTTCTTTTTCTTTTTTTTTGTTCCCCAAATATACAAATTTTGATCTGTACATGAAGGACATTTGAAAAAGAAGCAAAATAAATGATGAGGATTTGTTAAAAAGTTTAAAGATGATTTAATGTGACTTCATATAAAAAAAAGGGGGGGAAAAATCTGTTACTTTTAATAAAAATCAGCTCCTTGAGCACAGAAAGTGGCTTTGTTTGAAGAGACACAAACATACAGCATGCGTCTCTATAGCAAACCCCCGTTTGTCTTTCAGCACTAGTTGAATTTATTGCTTTCATTTGAGTTTGCATAATTTTTTGCATCAGTCATGATGTTCTCTTCAGCTCTCTGTCAAGCTCATTTAGTTCTCCCCTCCATCACTTTCTCCTCTAACGCTATTCATGTGCCGCGCTCCCCAGGTATCGCCTGCATTGTGCTGTCATTCGTCGACTCTAAAGGCTGCGCGCTGCAGGTTCCCACTCAGGACGGCAGCGGACCAGCGCTCAGAGCTGACGTTTCCACCATCTCCCTCCAGCCAGACCAGTTTGAGGCCTTGACGACGGTTGTTAAGGTGGACTCTCTCAGCCAGAACTCAGGTTGGGAAGCTTTTGCAAACAAACAGTAATTCATGTGCTTCATAATCTTTAATCAAAATAACTTCCCTTCAATGCAATGACATCTCTTCTCTTCTCTGATGACAAGGATGGGGCAACCTGTCACTTACATGAGATCCAACAATAGCGATCCAATCAGTTTCCTATGTACAAAATCAAGCCTGCCCTAA
Organism: Megalobrama amblycephala; assembly: GCF_018812025.1. Lineage (NCBI taxonomy): Eukaryota > Metazoa > Chordata > Actinopteri > Cypriniformes > Xenocyprididae > Megalobrama > Megalobrama amblycephala. Next base: position 24,165,123 of record NC_063051.1, read on the forward strand.
GCTTTTTTTCCATTCACTCAGATATACATCACAATAGGAAAGAAAAGACTATCGCAACTTCCGTTTCATGCCGACTTTAAATACATGTGTCATGATGTGTGTGTGGGACCCCTGTGCGCAGGTGCAGCTGTGCGTGTGCGATTTGACGTGTGGGAACAGGGTAATGTCAGCCCCCTGCAGCTGACGGACAGGCTGAGGGCGGCCCTACACCATGCCCTCTGCGATGTCATCATGGAGATGCGTGTGCTGCCCAATCCATTATGTCTGGACACATTCTGTCTGCCTGCTTCCACCCAACGGGATGAAAGCACAGGTGAGGAGCTGATGCCCATGTGATATGCTGCATGGACTACTTTTATTGCGCTTTTTTGTCTTTTAACTAGTTGCTTATTAGCATGCATATTAGTAGAATATTTGCTATTTATTAGTACTTATTAAGCACATGTTAATTAAGCCTTATTCTGCATGACCTTATTCTACATTCTTAATCCTACACAATACCTAAATTTAACAACTACCTTACTAACTATTAATAAGCAGTAAATTAGGAGTTTATTGAGGGGAAAAGTCGTAGTTAATGGTTTATATGTGTTCTCTGTACTAAAGTGTTACCGGTAGGATTAACGGGTTGTAGAATATGGTCACCCAGAATAAGGCATTAATATGTGCTTAAGTAATAATAAACAGCCAATATCCTAGTAATATGCATTCTAATAAGCATGTCAATTGTAAAAACTGGATCCTAAACTGAAGTGTTACCAAATCTTTTTATCTAAAGGCATCTTTATTGCTATATTTAAAATATATTTTGTAGGCAAATCATACTTAGAATAAATGTATATATATTTTTACAATAAAAAAAAATCTACAATTTTTTAATATAATTGAAATTAAAATCATTTAAGTACCCATGTTTATCAATATTTTTTAAAAGCATCCCAGGATGCACCTCATCCAAGTTGGTTGATGAATGTCTAGAGTTGAAATCTAGAAACTCAAATATAAGATTTGTGTCACATGTGTTGCTCAATATATACAATATGATTCAAATGTTTGTTAGTAAGATTTTTTTTTTTTTTTTAATAAATTAATACTTTTATTTAGCTAGGACACATTTAAACTGATCAAAAGTGACAGTAAAGACATAATGTTAAAAAAATAAATAAAAAATAAATGCTGTTTTTTTTTTAACTTTCTATTCATCAAAGAATCCTGAAAAAAGGCTCACCATTTCCACAAAAATATGAAGCAGCACAACTGTTTTCAAGGGATAATAATCAGAAATGTTTCAAATCAACATATTAAAATGATTTCTGAAAGATAATGTGACACTGAAGACTGGAGTAATGATGCTGAAAATTCAGCTTTGATCACAGAAATACATTACAATTTAGAAAACAATTATTGCCTTGCCGCCTTGGTGAGCAGAAGAGAAAACATTAAAAAAACGTACTGACCCCAAACTTGTGAACGGTAGTCTATATTGGTGTATTTTGCTCTCGTTTTGCTGATCTTTAGTGTTTTGTCGCTGCAGTTCCCTTGAGTCTTCTGCAGTGTGACAGTAAAGAGGTGAAGGAGAGTCATCGGCGGCCCAGTGGAGCCCACGGGCTCAGAAGCAGCCCCTCTCCCATCACCCTGATTTCTGCCCCCAGTTCCACCCCGACCACAGGAACCAGCACACCCGAGTCCACCACACCCACGGGGAAAACCACCCGCCGCAGCTTCTGGGAAATGTTGGTGCGTGTGCTCACTCAGCATGTGCTGTCTTCATTAACAGCAAATTGCTCTCATTAATTACGACTGTCAACGCCTCCAAAATTGCATTGATGGTCAGCAAGGATGCTCGGTGAAGCATAAATGCTGGAGGAATGATTGGACTGGTGCCAGTTATCTGTCTTATGATGTGTGTGTGTGTGTGTGTGTGTGTGTGTGTGTGTGTGTGTGTGTGTGTGTGTGTGTGTGTTTGGTAGAGTAAACCAGAAACTTCTGAACTTGGCAGTCCAAAGACAACAGATGACATTATACCAGAGCGTGCCGAGGACAGCCGTGTGGGCAGACGGAGACACAAGACGGAGAGTGTCAAACAGCAGTGGAACCATGAGAAAGCCATGGCAGTCGAACAAGAGCAGGCCCAGAGGTGCAAAAATCACATTTAAAAATCAGCTCACATCTGCACAAGCTAAAACTATTAAAAAAAGTTTTTGTTAGTAGAAATAAATCTGAAATAAAAATATATATATAAATATTAGAATATAAATAATAAATATTAGGTAATACTTCAATATGAAATGAAAATTAGAAATGTTGCTTTGGCAACTAACTGAAATAAAATAAGCTAAAGTACTGTAAAAAATGTTAAAGTAATAAAATTACTAAAACCTAAAACTGAAATAAAAAAAAACAATTAAAGCTAAGTAGAAATATTGGTAACACTTTACAATAAGGTTCATTAGTTAAACATTAGTTAACCAGCAATACATTTGTTACTGCATTTACAAATCTTCGTTAACATTAGTTAACAAAAATCCATTTGTTTATTCTTTGTTCATGTTAGTTCACAGTGCATTAACTAATGTTAACAAGATTTTAATAATGTATTAGTTAATGAAATTAACATTTAACAAAGATTTCTAAATGCTGTATAAGTGCAGTTCATTATTAGTTCATGTTAACTAATGTAGTTAACTAATGTTAACTAATGAACCTTATTGTAAAGTGTTACCGAAATATTTAATAAAGGAAGAAAAACTAATAGAAATGCCAAAAGCACATAAAAATTACTGAAAGTTAAACTAAAATTAAAAAGAAAACTGTTTTTTGAATAATTTTTGAAAATCAGAATAATTCGATTTCCAAAATGATTTTTGGCCAGTTCTTCCTGGCAATTTGGATGGTAATTAAATTACCACTCATCCTTTGTGTTTGACAGAATACAATAAATAATTTAGTCATGGGTGGAGGGAGAACACTGACATTTTTTGATTCAGATGGCAATAAATTGAGAGACGTAAATGCTGAAATGACCTCAAACGAAAACAATTATCATCCACATAGGCCTATAGAACTGTGTCTGGATGTTTTCGTGTTGTAGGAGACATGCAGTCCAGCTGGAGGAAGGTGATACAGGCACTCTTCAAACCGTCTACCAGACCACATACCTGCCCTGGGTCACCTTCATGAACAAACTGGGTGAGTTCCCACATCCATGTACTACTTTTCTATTTATGACTGTACAAATTTACAATGATGTAATAAACTTGGCCACATGAAGGGGCACTTTTGACTAACTGAAACTTAAATGAAATTTCATCAAACTGTGTTTTCATATATATCTTGTTTATCTTGTATGTCTTCTCAAGACACAAATTTCAGAACATAATTTTCATAACCTATCGTATACCCCCAGAACACTTGGAATATACGACACGTGTCACGTGGGATCAAAATGTGATACTTTACCGTTTTTGTTTTTTTTTTAAAGCTTGATGCTGTTCGCTATTTACTACCGTTATATGGACGAGTGCGAGTTTTTCTTCATATTGTTCTAGCAGACAGAAAATTCCCCTGATTAAAGAATCACTGAATTATTTTCTCTTGTTCTCTTGCAGGCTGTCCGTCCATCCAGCATTGTTCAACTGAAGTCTCGCATCATTTCCTTCTGCCTTCCATCCTCACAGAAATTGCCAATCTGGTCAGCTCACTGGCCAGTGACACCACGGTCAAAGTGTTCGAAAGAACCAGGTGTGTTCCTGAACCATGTCAAATCATTCAACAGAACGGTCCAGATATGTTTGAAAAGATGTGATAAGTTGCTTCTGCATTTGGTGCTTAGCTGTGCAATGTACCGTCAGATGTTTCTGTCGATTCAGTTTATGCTTCAACTGATGAGCTGTTTCCTATGTGTGTCTCCAAGCTGTCCTCAGGGAGATATATATGTCCCCCTGTCAATCATCCAGCACATCAGCCAACCGCCTGCTACCACCAGGAGCTTCATTCTCATTGGTCGCAACTTCAGCCAATGGCATTGCAGTACAGAGCAAGGTACCTCCTATGTTCAGTCAGCAATTATCATGTCATCTTATATTCTACACTCTTCCAAGATTATTGTACAGGTTGAACTTGAATTGGAGGAAGCTGTCCAAGGAGCACATTGCAATTTGTTTTATATTTTCATGAAGTGGATTATTATAACCACAGTTATAATACATTTAGTAAAACAACATAAACAAGTAAATGTCAATATAACAAATAATGCATTCGGTATAATGCATTGTAATCTCTAAAAAGTGATGTGTATGATGTAATTATGTCATTTAACTATGTTTGCACTTATTCGTAAGAACATATAAATGATTACAAGGTGAATTATAAGGCATTGGGAATGGATTATAATGCATAAAATTAACCTTTGTAATGTATTATACATTCAGTTGAATCTCATGAAAATTGTCATCTAATCAGGTCATATTTCTTCCCAAAATTAAAAGAAAAAAATAATCAAGAAATAATTTCTATAAAGAAAAAGAAACCTATATTACTATATGCGACAGAGAAATTCAAAAATAAGTATATAATTAAGTAAATAAATAGTTAAACAGAAAATAACTAATAATGTTTAATATAAATGTATGCAGTATAATTGCAGTATTACCAAAAAATAATGAATAACGGTGTAATTTAAAAATAAATACTACAAAATAGTATGTAATATTTAGTCGTGAAATGGTTTATATTTGATTTTCAATATTCTTACAAATCTGCTTTTCTAATGAGAATGCTGAGTACTTTGCATGAAATATTGCCACAGTGTAAAAAAAAAAGAAAAGTTTTAACCACCCTAAAATAGGCTTCATTGTCTTTGAGCGAGATTTCTTGCTTTTTTTTTCTTTTGATTTTGGGTAATATATGACCGAGACATTTCTCTGTGACATTCAGGCTTCATGATACTGAAACTTTTAAGATCAGACTCCATTCATTTGCCTGAAGTTTAACTGGCTCTAAGCAGTGTAAGGTCATTACTGAATTCTGTGGTCAACAGTTCATCTGGCTTCTAAATGCTCTCTCTGTGATACCATTAAACCCTGTAACCAAAGCTGAAGTTTCTGAAGTGATTAACTTCACTTTGTTCTTTATAGTCTAACCACTTTCTCACCATAAGCTCAGATGCATTACATTCTCTTCTACCAGAATCTCTTACTGCATCGCTTTGCTTTGTGTTTTTATTTTGAGTTCAACTGATCTTGCAAATGAATATTTTATTCTTTCTTTTGTGTGTTTTTTTTTTGTTTGTTTGTTTACTATTGCTGAGTGTATTCATCTCTTTTAGCCTATGAGTGTTTAATGAATGATTACTATTTTTCTTGCTATTCTTTTTTCATAGGTTTTTTCGCTTACGTTGTCTCTTGAGGAGCTGTGTGTGTGTGTGTGTGTGTGTGTGTGTGAATGCTGCATTAACATAGAGTTGTCTCGTTTTGCAAAGCTGTGTGTGCTCATCTCTGTTTGCCCACAGAAGACAGTTCAGATGAAGAGAACAGTCCAGTACTAAATAGGTGCACACGTAAGTTTATAAAGTGGCCTTAGTTGCCCTCACTGTTGCAACAGCGGCAGGGGCCCTTCCTCCAAATCATTCCATTACACCACGGACACACTCGAACAGGGGATTGATATTTGAGTGATTCTTCAATTAGGAATTTTCTGCCTATTTTCTTTATTTTAAAAGAATCACCATACCTCCCATAATAATGAATTTATGAAAATTCTGTGAAATCAGAGAAATCCGATTTAACATTAGAGAAATTTGTTTTTAACCAAAACCATAAATTAATGATTTGTTTGTTTCTTTTGTTTAAAAGAATCATATTACATTTAAAGAATTATAATAAATTTAAGAAATTGATCAGGAAAATTGTACCTTTTACCTTTTAAGGCCATAAAAATCTCTCTGTCTGTCTGATCGATCCTAAATACTGCAGCCATTACAGTCACACTTGTTTTGAAATAAATTACGCATATTTAAAGAATTTCCATTTCTCAAGCTTTCAAGTAGTCAGAAGTGCCCCTAGTTTGAAGGTTCACTCATTAATGCATGTATGCAAAATAATTTTTAGCTCTGCATTTACTGTACCATTTGAAACCTAAAAATGTTTAACTTAGATGAGTATGTGGTCTGATGTTGGTTTTAAAAGATATTAGATATTAATTAAGGAGGGAATATTTTAAAATCCTCAGTGTGCCCTCTGTTACTCTAGAGAGAGTGAATTCTGCATTGCCTCTCTCCTCAAACACAGATGATATAATTGCAACCTTTTTTAATTCCTTTTTTTATGTAATGATCACTAAAATAATCCTATAACTGTTATTCAGATGTAAACTGAATAGATGCAGAAGTGGCGTTATGATTGGATCTTTATTTCTTAGTCTGTCTACTATCTATACAAATTTCTTTACCCAAATAGCACCACCTCACATAATTCTGTCTTTTATTAAAGCTCATAAGGGTCTGCAGCGATTTGAGTCTTTGGAGCACAGTGATTGGCTGAGCCCGGGACAGGCTGTGAGAGGCGTGGCTCCACGCCAGCGCTTCCTGTACATACACATTGTCAATAAGAAGGTCAGTTGGGTTGAATATAGCCGGCCATTACATTTGTAAGCAACACAAAATAACATCTCTCATGCATAAATGTTTTTTGTCTTGATGAGTTGTGACAAGCAACAGGACTTTTTCTACCCACGGTGAAATGTCATCCTACTCCACATATCAGCATATCAGCCATTGAATATGTTATAATCAACTGTGATTGTGTCACATCATGCAGCATTTTCGTTTTCAGTGTGGACAGACTTTAGTTTGCAAGGTTAGGTGGATTTCATATTATGTCTCTATGTGTTTGCGTTTACAGGTGACTATGTATGTGTATAACTGGTCGGTGGATCTGGGCGGCTCTCTGAATCAAGGTCTGGTCAGACTGGTGCACTGGCAGAATGCCCGCGCACATGTGGTCAACTGCCTCCTGAGTCAGAAAATGGGTCTTTTCCATCATTACTGCTTCTCTGATACACCTACGCACGATGATCTGAAACAGGTCAGTATACAAACACTCTGGCTGTGTTCTCAATGCAATACTAGCATGCTAACGATTCATTACAAACAGTATATGAAACAAACATTTCAAACGGTAATTTGCTATGTTGTTGTCACACAATCTCATTATGCATGTTTATTTCAGCCAATGACATCCAATTATCTAATCTTGGAAATAAACATTGTTATTTTATGTTTTTAATCATATTTTTAAAAAAATCAAACGTCAATAAACAGATGTTCACAGTTCACGACTGATATCATGATTCATCAGTTACACTACCATTCAAAAGTTTGGAGTAATTAAGAATTTTTTAATTGTTTTTGAAAAAAGTCTCTTTTGATCACCAAGGCTGCATTTATTTGTTAAAAAATACAGTAAAAACAGAAATATTGTGAAATATTATTACAATTTAAAATAACTCTTTTCTGTGTTAATATATTTTCAAATGTAATGAATTCCTGTGATCCAAAGCTGAATTTTCAGCATCATTACTCCAGTCTTCAGTGTCACATGATCCTTCAGAAATCATTCTAATATGCAAGTTTTGCTGCTGAAGAAACGATTCTAATTATCAATGTTGAAAACAGTTGTGCTGCTTCAACTATTTATCCAGGATTCTTTGAATAGAAAGTTCAAAATAACCATATTTATTTGAAATGGAAATATTTTTAACATCTTTCCTGACACTTTTGATCAATTAAATGCATCCTTGCTGAATAAAACTATTTGTTTCTTTAAAAAAAGAGAGAAAATCTTGCTGACTCTGAACTTTTGAACGGAAGTGTACATATTGCTTACTACCTTCATCAAATATACTAGATAGTATGCCATTTTCAGCATACCCACTCTCTGTAAGCTGTCACGGATTGCTGGACATTGGTTAGGATGAACTTTTTGGACAATGTTTTCGCACAGAATAAGTACAGATAGCACTACACTGCAAAAAATGCTGTTCTTACTTAGAGTTTTTGTCTTGTTTCTAGTCAAAATATCTTAAAGTTCTTAAATCAAGAGGCATTTTCTTGACAAGTAAAAATTATTTTCTTGTTTTCAGGAAAAAATAAGTCAAAATTAAGTAAGTTAAAGGTGCCCTAGAACTTTTTTTAAAAAGATGTAATATAAGTCTAAGGTGTCCCCTGAATTTGTCTGTGAAGTTTCAGCTCAAAATACCCAATAGATTTTTTTTTAATTCATTTTTTTAACTGCCTATTTTGGGGCATCATTATAAATGAGCTGATTCAGGGCTACTGGCCCTTTAATTCTCATGCTCCACACCCCCTCCCGAGCTCTCGACTCTATCATTGCATAAACAAAGTTTACACAGCTAATATAACCCTCAAATGGATCTTTACAAAGTGTTCGTCATGCATGCGGCATGCATGCCTCGGATTATGTAGTATTGTATACTGTTATATTGTTTACATTTGATTCTGAATGAATTTGAGGCTGTGCTCCGTGGCTAACGGGTAATGCTACACTGTTGGAGAGATTTATAAAGAATGAAGTTGTGTTTATGAATTATACAGACTGCAAGTGTTTAAAAATGAAAATAGCGACGGCTCTTGTCTCCGTGAATACAGTAAGAAACGATGGTAACTTTAACCACATTTAACAGTACACTAGCAACATGCTAACGAAACATTTAGAAAGACAATTCACAAATATCACTAAAAATATCATGATATCATGGATCATGTCAGTTATTATTGCTCCATCTGCCATTTTTCGCTATTGTTCCTGCTTGCTTACCTAGTCTGTTGATTCACCTGTGCAGATCCAGAGGTTACTGGCTGCCCTTGTGTAATGCCTTTCATAATGTTGGGAACATGGGCTGGCATTATGCAAATATTGAGGGCGTACACCCCGACTATTACGTAACAGTCGGTGTTATATTGAGATTCGCCTGTTCTTCGGAGATCTTTTAAACAAATTAGATTTATATAAGGAGGAGGAAACAATGGAGTTTGAAACTCACTGTATGTCATTTCCATGTACTGAACTCTTGTTATTTGACTATGCCAAGATAAATTCAATTTTTCATTCGAGGGCACCTTTAAAACAAGCAAAATAATCTGCCAATGGGGTAAGCAAAATAATCTTATTTCAAACCAAGAATAAGCTATATAATCTTGTTTTCAGTTTGGACTAAGATTATTTTTCTTACCCCATTGGCAGATTATTTTGCTTGTTTTAAGGAAAAACGTGCTTTATTTTGATTTATTTTTCTTGAAAACAAAAAAATAATTTTTACTTGTCAAGAAAATGCTTCTTGATTTAAGAACTTTAAGATATTTTGACTAGAAACAAGACAAAAACTCTAAGTAAGAACAGCATTTTTTGCAGTGTAGTGAGTTGGTTTAAGCAGCTCATCAGTTTCCGGCGGTCCCCGAGGCGGTCTGACATATCGCACTCAGTGATGGACAGATGTCATGGCCGCAGGGCAGGACGGTAATCACTCGGTAGCACACCTGTTAACATGAAACACCTGGAAACGATCCAGACTGCTGGTCCTGCCGAAATTAGACATCACTGCACTGCCAAAACAGTTTATTCCTTTCCAGAGTTGTGCTCATTTGAACAGACCGAATTGAATCACGCTGTGTTTTAGATGTTCACAGTTAATGCAGCAGAACATGTTTGTTTGTTTGTTTGTTTGTTTGTTTGTTTGTTAAGTCAGTAAAGAGCAGAAATATTCTGTCACAGCGTTCACTGTTATTGATTCAGTTGTCAGCTGTTTGTCAAGATTTCTCCCCAAATGCCAGGATGTATTTTGGGAAAGCAGACTGTTGTTGATGTCATTATCAAGAGCATTTGTGTTAAACCTAAAGGTCTTTAACATAACTGCTTATGACAGTCATGTGTCTGCATAAATACTCTATTTCTGAAAAACATTTTAAAAGGGCAATATCATGGAAAATAGATTTCTGCAGGGTTGTTGTAACAATGATATATTGACTATACATATACCAGATAGTGGATGGATGGATGGATGGACAGACAGATACTTACACACACACACACACACACACACACACACACACACACACACACACACACACACACACACACACATATATATATATAAAAGTTTGGGGTCAGTAAGATTTTTTTAATGTTTTAAAAGAAGTATCTTCTGCTCACCAAGTCTGCATTTATTTGATTCAAAATACAAACAAAAACAGTAATATTGTGAAATATTATTCCAATTTAAAACAGCTGTTTTCTATGTCATTATACAGTAAAGTGTAATTTATTCCTGCGATCAAAGCTGAATTTTCAGCATCATTACTCCAATCTTCAGTGTCACATGATCCTTCAGAAATCAATCTAATATGATGATTTGATGCTCAAGAAACATTTGTTATTACAGGAATAAATGACACTTTACTGTATATTGACACAGAAAACAGCTGTTTTAATTTGGAATATTTTACAACTGTTTTTTACTGTTTTTGTTTGTATTTTTAATCAAATAAATGCAGGCTTGGTGAGCAGAAGATACTTCTTTTAAAACATTAAAAAATATTACTGACCCCAAACTTTTGAACGGTAGTGTATGTATATATATATATATATATATATATATATATATATATATATATATACACACACACACACACATACATATTTAATGTTCATTTCTTTATTTATTCTTCCAAAAAAATGTTCTCAAACAGTGGAGCGAAGGAATGCATGAATTAATAAAAATATACACACATACATACATACATATATACATATATACACACATACATACATGCATACATACATACATATTTAATGTCCATTTCTTTATTTATTAATTCAAAAAAATGTTCTCAAACAGTGGAGTGAAGGAATACATGAATTAATAAAAATTTATACTTAACATGGAATGTCAGGCACGTTATGGACCTGCCAAATGCGTAATGTAATGTCTGGTTCTACTGTTAATTATACAGTTGAGCACAACTATAAAAAAATATTTGAGCACTAAATGCCATGTTTGACCAATCAGAATCAAGAATATCAGAGAGTCGTAGACACCGTGTTTTATACAGAATCCTGTTTTTGCAGCTGGGGATCTTTCAGTGTTTGTCTTGTCAAAATGATCCAGGGTTTTATTATATACAGTATGTACATGTCAATTTTGAGATGGACATCACTTAAATGATAACCTGCAGGTGAAATAAGTCACATTTTGATTTTGATTCAGTTCATTCAGTTTGACTCAGACTGGTAATTTGTGAGTTTTTGAATGACTTTAGTCAAAAGCTCCCATGCTTGTTAATCAGACTACAACCAAAAACTAAAGTATTACCTTGACTTCAACAGTTTGAGTGAACTTCAGGTATAGAAAATGACTTATTTAAACTGATGCTCTGTCTGTGTCTGTGTGTGGGAGAAGATAAACACAAACCCACTGAGATTCTTCTCGAGAATAAAGACTGTTCCTTCACATATGAAGGTTACAGCAGACATTGTTTATTTCCTGACGTCCGGGGCTGTTTCTGGTTTCAGAGGTTGAAACTATCTAGAGTTTAGTCTGTCAGTTTGCAATGGCAGAGAGACTATTCTGAAGCCAGTGAGACGCAGCATGTAATATCACTTTGTTCATCATTCGTCTGTGTCTGTCCTTGAGGAACAGAATGAGGGAGAGACACCAGAGATCCTCAGTGCATCTCTTCATGTCAGTTAGGTCATTCAAATATATTTTTTTTTTTTTTTGGGGGGTTGGGGGGGGATCAATTTAATATGCCCTTGCTTTACTTACTGACCCCAAACTGAACTGTAGTTTGTATGACTTCTTCAAAACTTGCAAAAATTGAACTAATTTTCAGGTAAACTGCAAAATTGAGACTTCGCTGACCAGTCCTACCTTAGCAACTTAAGCTCTTGTGAGCCTATAAAGGATATGCGTTTTTGGATAGATTTGCACAAAATTTGATGGAAATTATGCAAATATAGTAAACCGTTGTTGCCACAAAGTACCCAGAGTGGTATTTTCTTCCTTTTACAAATCTTTAAATGAAACTTGCTATGAATTAAACAGTTTCCCTCGTCAAAATCAACATGCAGACCATCAGTAAGAACACATACATATGTTTTGGTTCAGGTGATTGTAGTATAATTGTAGTAACTAAAGAATACCATTATGTTTAATAGGAAACATTTCTGTTCACTTGCACTGTGATCACTTTCAAATGAGTTTCTAAATCACATTTCTACGTAATCTAACAATTTCAGCAGAGAAAAATTAGCAAAAGGTCAGTTTTGTCAGTGTTAAACAGTTGAGAGTATTGCACTCTTTATATTCAATTAAATTTAAATATTCATATTTAATATTTGGGATTATTAAGAGATTTCTCAAGGTCACAAATATGTTTTAGTCACGCACACACACACACACACACACACACACACACACACACACACTTACTTTAGCATGTCATTGAAGCACAAATGAACAGAACATCTACATTTCCATAAAAAAGTGAAGGACAGAACTCTTATTTCCTAGTCAGTGGTTCCACACTTTTAATGAGTACTAACAGAAGGCTCGTCCAACATAGCAGAAAATTTGCCCTAACCGTCAATCATCTGTCAGAGTCCCAGGGGGTAGAGTTCAGGCACTTGAGTCCAGCTTATTGGCCCGTCGGGTACATGACCATCCTCCATCTTGGGGCATCTGGTCGTGCTTCTTTTAGAAAAGCCTCCAACTCACCCTAGAGGACTTTAACTAGTCTTCCAAATACTAACTCACCCAAAAGTTCCCACAAGAAGAGAGGCAAGGACTTTTATTAGTTCATATCTCCATGTTGCTCTAATGGTGTTTTATCATTCCGCTCTCTGACGGCGATCAGCAGCACAGGAGCGTGTTAATTGGGTGGTCTTAAGGAAAGGCCTCATGCTGGCACATTCTCTGCATGCCAGTGGGTTTAACGCTGATGAACTGGGGTAATGAACTCGCACTGCCCATTCTGAGAAGTTTGAAGGCGAGCAACATCAAAAATCAGAATCTGTGAGTGAGTTTCTGAAGGGTTATGAGAGTTGAGCTTTGAAATCACTGACATGAAAGAGAACGTCCGGAGAACGTGAAGACCAGAGGAGAACAGTGTCTCACACTCTCCCTGCTGCAGGAGGAGTTTGGCTTTATAAACCACCATTGTTTTTCTGTCTTAGATTTGCAAATTAATTTTACAATTAAAAATCCATTTTAAATTCATCATAAATGAATCCTTCCTTCCTTCCTTCCTTCCTTCCTTCCTTCCTTCCTTCCTTCCTTCCTTCCTTCCTTCCTTCCTTCCTTCCATCCTTCTCTTTTCTTTTGGCTTTTCCTTTTTTTCTCCATACATTAGTTCATATTTCTGTTCATTCTTCTGTTTGTACCTTTTCTTAATTTCATTCTTTCTTTCCTTTTGTTACTTTTAACTTTTACTGCTTTCATTTGTTTTTTAATTTTTATTTTTGTTCATTTATACTAGCTTTTTTGTTGCATTAATTTATTTCTATACTTTTGGTTATTTTTTTTTTGTTTTAAATAAGTTTGTACTAATTAACTGTGAATTCATACTTGCGTTCATGCTTTTATGAATACTTTGCTTCATACACTGTAAAAAAAAATCCCAGTAAAATTTATGGTAAAAAACCGGCAGCTGTGGTTGCCAGAACTTTACTGTAAAAAATACAGTAGCAATGTAAAAAAAAATCTGTTAAATTTACGGTAAAATAACGTATTTCATTAACTGATATAATGTTAATTTACCAACCTAATGAAGTACTAATATTTGTTTTGTACCTTTATAATACACTGACAGTCACCAAACACAGTGGTGATAAGAGTCACATGATGAATCAAAGTTCATCACAAGCAACTTTTCCACAAGCTGAGGAGGACAATACTAACATATAGAAGGTGCACACAGTGTCATTCACACACACACTAAACACCATCATGGTAACATGCATGAAATTTTAAAAATGCAATAAACATTAATTTAACAACATTAGATGTAACATAAAACCCTAATGTACATAACTGATTAGAAAAAAATGAGAAAAACTAAGAAGAAACAGAGTTATTTCAACGAAAATATATCAAATGTGAAGTGTCACGCAGGGAATTGTGGGAATGTCAACATACGGTTTTTCACTGTAAATTTTACAATGAATTGTTATTTTTCACTTCCAAAAACTGTGAATTTAACGGTATTTTACCGTAAAATTACATTAAATGTACCGTTAGATCTATTACAGTTATTCACCGTATATACAGAAACTTTCTGTAAACCAATTGACAGTTTTTCACCGCAGCATTTTTACAGTCTTTTACTGTTAAAATCACGGTCATTTTTTACAGTGTAATTCCCTTTTTTTACGCTTTTTTACACCTTTTCTTGTTCACCTTTTCTTTTGCGAATGTCTAATTCAAATAAAAGGCTAATGAGGTGGGCACTAATGGTCCAAAATTTCAACCTTGAAATACGCCACAAGAAGGGTAGTGAGAATGTGTTGGCGGATGCTCTTTCCCGGGTATATCAAAGTTAATTTACTTGTATAAAATGTGTCAAAACCAAATAAATAATTCCTGTTTTAACTTTTGATGGGTGAGGGATGATAACACATGTCATTTTTTGTCTTTTTTTTTTTTTTTATTGTTCATACTTTTTTTTATATACTTTTCCCATTTTTTTGATGCTCATTCATTGAGTTGTTTATATATACATATGTTGTATTTTCTTTTCTTAATAAATTATTTATCAATCTAATTTATTTACTTGTTTACAGGAGCCCAACCCCTTCCTTAGCCCCACGATTGAGGCGGATGCTCTGTTGAGGAGTCCGGTTCCTCCGGCCGCGAGTAAAGATCAGGGTCGGTTGGGCAGCTCTGCGCGTGTTCTTCCTCCTCTGGCCTTCCCCGGAGAACTTGTGCCTTTTGATGAAGCTCTGAGAGACGTGAACACAGGAAGGCCGCTGACCAATCAGGATGGAGCGGATATAGTCGCTCGCCATGGAGCCCAGCTTCTTGAGGTCAAAGCAGCAGAACGCAGAGGTACAAACACATCACCACTGTGTCCAAAACAGAAGGAAGCTGCCATATGGACCTCAAGTTTAGTGTATTGGACACACCTAATGAAATGATTAGCACAGAAAGCTTTTGATTTATTTCAAGATGTTTCTTTTGTTTTCCAGAGTTGGAGAGACAAATGAAGATTGAGAATTTGTTTGTGACGTGGCAGCAGCGGTCAGCTCAATCTAACATGCCCATCTCTGTGAGTTCATACATACTCAGTGCAGACATTAATATTTGCACACAATGTGGGTGATAATGTGTGATCGGTATTTTCCATCATGTTCTCAGAACTAAGGAAGGGGTTGGGCTCCTGTAAACAAGTAAATAAATTAGATTGATAAATAATTTATTAAGAAAAGAAAATACAACATATGTATATATAAACTGAAGAACAACTCAATGAATGAGCATCAAAAAAATGGGAAAAGTATATAAAAAATTATGAAAAGTATGAAGAACAAAAATGACAAAAAATAAGAATAATGTGTGATCGGTATTTTCCATCATGTTCTCAGAACATGATTTTCTCAGCGGCTCATCAGCTTCAGATTCATTTCAGCGCGTGCGGATCCTCTGCCTCATGCGCACAGATGCAGATCTGTGTATGAGCGCATGTACGGCCCAGTTGGGTTTAATGAGATGTGGTTGGGGACATTAAGGGATTCTGTAGTGTGTGAGAGGTTTCTGCCATTCGCTGTAATCTCACCTCCTTTCACACTGCTGAGGTCCAGACCACCATATTAAATTATATTGCTTAAGCTCTATTGTTCAGGTCACCACTAAGTGCGCTGCCTTTCAAAAGTTTAGGGCAATAAGATTTTTATACAGTGAGAACTTTATACTTTTATTCAGCAATGATGCATTAAATTGATCAAAAGTGACAATAAAGACATTTTGATTTTAATGTTACAAAAGATTTCCATTTCAAATTTGTCTTGTTCTTTTGAACTTTCTATTTATCAAAGAACCCCCCCCCCCCCAAAAAAAAAAAAAAAAAAATGTAAATGTACTGTTTCAATAAAAATATGAACCAGTTTTCAACGTTGATAATAATCAGAAATGTTTCTTGAGCAGCAAATCAGTTTTTCATTTCTGAAGGATCATGTGACACATTTTTATTGTTTTACTGTATTGCAGCCTTGGTGAGCATAAGAGATCTCAGACCTTTGAATGGTAGTGTATATTCACGGTGTAACCTGATCATAAATTTACTAGACACACACTGTTGGTTGAGTCACTGTGTTGAACTAGTTGTGATGTTCAAACTAACAGATTAATGTTTTGGAGGCACCACAGAACCACAGTGTGAGACTTTTTTGGACAAATCAACCTATGAATATCAGACACATAGTTGTCTCTGCTTATAAAACTTGGATGGAATGTATTTATACGTTGAAAATGTTAAACCTGGTAACCCTCTTGCTGTGTGTCTGGTGTGTATCTGCACACAGGTCGCGGATTTGGACACACTGAAGCAGTCGTCTCGACTGGTCCATTACTGCGCTACTCCGCTGCTTTTCGACCCCGTGTTCCGGAAACAGATTCAAGAGGAACAGGTGCTACAGCCACAGATGAAGGTCTCTTCTTCTTCTTCTTCTTCTTTCTCTTTCTGCTGCTGAGTCTGTCTGCTGGTTCACACTGTTCTGAACCCATTTATAAAGAAAACAATCATTTTGGAGCCTGACTTAGAGTTAGGGGTTTGTTTAAATCCTTTGATCATAATATGACCAAAACGGATCTTTTATGCATTGGGACAGCATGTGCTTTATAAACAGCAAAATATCAACCTTTATGCAATTACATGTGTCAGGCATGATAATGAGCACAGATGTGTGTCAGCGTAGCACCAGAATAATCATGATTCTGCAGTCATTGGTCAGTGTTCATGATTGAGGTGGAATAGAGGTTAGTCTCATTAGATAACAAAATGTCAAGGCAAAAAAAAAGGTAGCACAAGCACACCATTCACCTGTATACTTCACTTCTTCTCTGACAGTTGAATCCAATTTTAGATTTAAACACCCAAAGCGTCACATAAAAACAGACTGTGGTTACATGTCAGTCAGACACTCTCTCCCTGCCTGAAGGCCCCGATATACTTCAAGCGAAATCGCAAACTGGTGTGATGTCAGTAAAATCAGGCCAAAACTAAATTAATTTGGAGTTAATTTCAGGAGTTCGACAAAGTTTGCCAAAGCGAACTTTCTGGAAAAGTTGAGATTATGTAATAGGTAGTTGTGGCTCTGAGGCTCCATGTAAATCTTCTCCTATTCATTTCTTCTGTTTAGCCCATCGAGGGCAGGTGTGAATGTGAACACACTGGAGAGCAGCTATAGAGTAGAAGCTGTCATTGTTGTGTGTTTAATTCGTTATTGAGAGGAAAACGCACAACACATATTTACATATTCACCTAACCGCCGTTTCCAGCAACATGGGCGGTATGGGATGTTCACTAACAGTATACCGCTGCTCAGGTTTTTCAAAAAAAAATTTTGCCCTAAGTGAAGAAAATTGTATTGAGTATATCTGGGCCTTAAAGGGATAGTTCACCAAAAAATGAAAATTTTCTCATCATTTACTCACCCTCAAGTTGTTCCAAACCTGTATGATTTTTTTCTTCTGCTGCTGAACACAAAAGAAGATATTTTGAAGAATATGGGTACCTAAACAGTTGATGGGCCTCATTGACTTCCATAGTATGAAAAAAAATCAACTGTTTGGTTACCGACGTTCTTCAAAATATCTTCTTTTATGTTCAGCAGGAGAAAGAAATTCATACAGGTTTAAAACAGCTTGAGGATGAGTAAATGATGGCATAATTTTCATTTTTGGATGAACTATCCCTTTAAGCTGATGTTTTTGGCTCAATATGGACCAGACTTCAATGCCAATAGTCAAAAGTCTGGCTATGTAAGACTACATGGGTAGTAGGATCTCCGCTCCCCATAGTAATACCAGTTCAGAGATTCTCAATTGTTCTCGGTTACAGAAGCGGCATCGCTCCAGTGACTCCACGGCATCCGGGAGGGATCGCAGCTACAGCACGGATTCTGCAGACATGCTTCCGAGTCGACTGAAGGAGGAGCCTTGGCTGCAGGAGATCTCCAGCACGTTCCTGCAGCAGTATGTGCAGTACCTGCAGAGCATGGGCTTCATCCTGGTGCAGGTCCGACCGCAGTCGCCCGCACGCAGGTCTGTGTCCCGCAGAAAAATGCCATCTCCCAGAGCCAAAACAAAACACACTTGGTTTGACCATAAAGGTGCACTTAAAGGGTTAGTTCACCCAAAAATGAAAATCCTGTCATTTATTACTTACCCTCATGCCGTTCCACACCCGTAAGACCTTCGTTAATCTTCAGAACACAAATTAAGATATTTTAGTTGAAATCCGATAGCTCCGTGAGGCCTCCATAGGGAGCAATGGACACTTCCTCTCTCAAGATCCATAAAGGTACTAAAAACATATTTAAATCGGTTCATGTGAGTACAGTGGTTCAATATTAATATTATGAAGCGACGAGAATATTTTTGGAGCGCCAAAAAAACAAAATAACGACTTATTTAGTGATGGCCGATTTCAAAACAATGCTTCAGGAAGCATCGAAGCACAGATGAATCAGTGTGTCGAATCTGCTGTTCGGAGCGCCAAAGTCACGTGATTTCAGCCGCTGGCAGTTTGACACGCGATCTGAATCATGATTCGACACACTGATTCATTTATGCTCCGATGCGCTCCAAAAATATTCTCGTCTCTTTATAATATTAATATTGAACCACTGTACTCACATGAACCGATTTAAATATGTTTTTAGTACCTTTATGGATCTTGAGAGAGGAAGTGTCCATTGCTCCCTGTGGAGGCCTCACGGAGCTATCGGATTTCAACTAAAATATCTTAATTTGTGTTCTGAAGATTAATGAAGGTCTTACGGGTGTGGAACGGCATGAGGGTAAGTAATAAATTACAGAATTTTTATTTTTGGGTGAACTAACCCTTTAAGTCATGTTGGAAAGAGAGTTTCTGAGTTGGGTGCATGTCAGTGAGAAAACATGTCGGACACAATGGATGCAGCATCTGTATAAATGCAAAATTTGTTAAAAAAGTTATTTTTTTATGTAAATATTATTTATGTGTGTTCTGGTCATTTTGACCCGGATAGTATTTTCTTTTTCCCAAAAATGCTAGTTAATGATATCGCATTGAACTACAACATACTGACTTTGCTCACACAACAACTTCCCAAATATTTTTTGATCATTTTTGGACTTTTTTTGTGGTTTGTCGTACAAAAATTGCTTATAAATCTCTCGTTATGCTTTGTTATTAAAACCAAATATTGGATTCAATCTTTTAATCAGCTCATTGATCTGAACTTATTTTTGATTTTCTGAATACTTTTTGTCGTGAATAAGCTTGAGTGAATTTTTTTCACCCAAAAACTGAGATGCATAAGCTCAAATCAGTGAGGCTTATGATTAGTCAGTTCCAAAAAGAAATACAAAACCTGTGCTAATCAAAAGAAAACTAGTTGATAAAAAGTCCAACATTTTGTGATAATATAGATTTTATTAGTTGAGGGTCCAATTCTCACTATTAACTAACTCACTATTGACTTTTGCCTTAATAAACTCCTAATTACTGCTTATTGATAGTTAATAAGGTAGTTGTTAAGTTTAGGTATTGGGAAGGATGTAGAATATAGTGATGCAGAATAAGGCATTAATATGTGCTTTATAAGTACTAATAAACAGCCAATATCCTATTAATATGCATGCTAATAAGCAACTAGTTAATAGTGAGAATTGGACCCTAAACTAAAGTGTCACCATAATAAAACATAATGAGAGATTTATAAGCAATTTAAAAGACCAATCAAACCAATCACACCTGATGCATGTTCTTTATTCATCATTTTGTAGATGTAGAGTTTAAAGATCTCATTGAATTTTATGTAGAAAAGGTGCATCACCATCTTGCTCCGACCAGAGCGCACGTGGCATTGTAATTTTGACTTCCCAACTCATAAACACAAACTTCCCAGGAGGACTTGAACATACCATATGTTTCTGGAATTCAAACCAATTGTTTTGAACTGTGTATTTCTGTCATAAGCATGAGTATAAAAAGGGAAAGCATTATTTACTTCAGTTTCTTACTTCAGTTTTAGTCACAAAGCATAACCTGCACAAAATGTGTCATGGTTTCTTGGTAAAATAGCTTTTATACCATACAAACTGTGGTATGAAATCTTAAGAATGATCTGGTAACAATATGTTCAACAGTAAGTGCACTTTGCAGAGTTTTCTGTAAAGTGTATGTGATGTGCTAACAGTTGACACACTGTATTAAGCAGCAGGAGCATGTGATTCAGTCTGACCAAAAGCATGAGGGCCGCATTACTGATGTGGTCAGCTGGCCAGCAGGCCGTACAAGGTCTGACTCTCTCTTTCTTTCTGCAGCATCGCTCGTGCCCGAGCAGCCATGTTGAATTCTTTATCCACTGAAGGCAGATCTTCCTTCTCATCTTTCTCATATAATAAGCAGAAGAGTGAAGACAGCCCGAAGGTACACAACCATTATCTGCTCATCCACATTCAGCCATTTAGTCACTCCAATTTATCTTGATTCACATCTGCATTTCACAGGTTTGAACTGTGTCCCACAGTTCAAACACACACACTTGGCACTTTTTGCATTGACACAGTCCTGGTACTCTTTCTGGATCCTATCCGAATTAAGGCAAAAATAAGTCTTTAAATTGTTTCCGCAAATTTGTTCAGCAACAAAAACTGTTTTCAACATTGATAATAATATAAAATTATTATTGAGCAGCAAATCAGCATATTAGAATGTTTGAAGGATCATGTGACACTGAAGACTGGAGTAATAATGCTAAAAATTCAGCTTTGATCACAGGAATAAAATATATTTTCAAATGTATTAAAATAGAAAAGAATTATTTTAAATTGTAATATTTCACAATATTACTGTTTTACTTTATTTATAATTAAATAAATTCAGCCTTGGTGAGCATATAAGAGACTTCTTCTTTTAAAAACATTAAAAATTGTAATGTTTCCAAACTTTTGAGAGGTACTGTACTAGTGAGGGCATTGCATAGACTTCCATTGATTTTATATTAGGTTAATGATATTTTCTATGGCCTAACCCAACCCCAACCCTTAAACCTACCTATCACAGTGTCTAAACACTAGATCTCAATAAAAACAGGTTTTGGCCACTTGGCCCTCACGATATATCCAAACCTGTACACACACAGTGATTGTGTCCTGTCTGCCTCTCTCAGCAGAGCAGTGCATCAAGCTCGACGTCATATCACCTGCAGAGAGCACTGCCGGGAGGCATCGTGCTGATGGAACTGGCTTTTCAAGTAAGACCTTCATCTGTCTGTGTCTCATAGCCTTTAGTGCAGATCAGGGCATAGAATCGCCCTCTTAGCACATCAGCCGAGAGCATACGCTGGGCTTTTCACATGAATGTTGTGAAAGTCTCGGCGGATGGCGAGGAGAAAGATGTTTAATGGAGTCTGTCTCGCTCTAGCACTATTTATGGTTATTAATATTTGAACAGACAGAATCAACAGCAAGGAAACAGCACGTCATCATCTGATCTTCAGTCCCTCTCATGTCTAATATCTCTAAATTTCAAAGTAATTACATTTTTATATTAGGGCATAGTACGGAGCCCGGCACGTCACTTATAGGAGAAAAAAAAAAATCTGTGCCGACGGTTTTGCAATCCGTTCCCTCAGTTTATAAGCCGTGCTCACGAATTCTTAAACTGTTCCCTCGGTTTAACAAATCGTGCCCACGGATTAATAAACTGCACCTACGAATTTCCAATCCGTGCTCTCAGATTTTGCAAACCATACCCTCGGTTTTTAAATCCGTTCCCACAAATTCATAATCCGTGCGCACGGGTTTGTAAAAACTATTCACGGATTTGTGGCCCCGCCTCCAATCTTTGCCGGCAGATTCAACCAGGCCACCTATTTAGGTGCGGGATGCATAGGCTATTGTAAATAAACAAATTTTATTTTACAAAATGGAGAATTTCCTGAACTTCCATTCAGAATTGAATTTCTATTATTTTTATCTTTAAAAATCCATTTTGGGCAAAAAGCATAGTATAATAAAATCACCAAAACAAGTCTTCATGTTAAAAATGAATAGTACACAAACATTTCTAAAACTGTAAAAAGTTTTTGTTTTTGTTTTGTTTTTTTAAATAAAGCATTCATTAATTAGTTTATGATAAACATACTGTCTTAAAGGTGCTAAAGAGGATCTTTTCGTCGACTGAGAAACCAAAGACTGTTACTGAGTTTTTGAAATGAGCGCATGCGTAAGAACAACCCCCCTCCTTCACAGCATTTCAAGGGAACGCCTCCCAAAACTTGTGCACGAGTATTGGAAAACGAGTGTTTACCACCGGCATTCGCTGTGTCGTGTTAGTGGATTCATTATGTCAGACTCACCGCAGGTAACTCATAATCTGCAGTTGTTACTCCTGTCTCCTGACAAAAACATTGCATGCGGCGCCTGTAGAGTGTGGAAAGTTACTGGAGTGCGCAGCTGCGCACGTCTCTCACAAGGAACGTGACGGCAGTGATTGGCTGATGTTTTTAAGGCCCTACCTCGTGCACAGATGATGTATATTAATATTATTCCTTTCAGTGCACCTAATAAATAGTCTTTTATCAGTTAGTAAAGACAGTTTCAAGTAATATTGCAAAAATGCATAAAACAAAACATCCTCTTTAGCACCTTTAAGTGCACTCATTTATAATCATAAATTAAAAAATAATTGATAAATAAATACATTTAAAAAAAAAATACAATAAATAATAATTGTTGTTGTTGTTGTTATTAGCCTATTGTTGCATTTAGGCTACATGCATTTAGAAGAAGAAAAGAGGAACAAAGAAATTAAAGGTGCTCTAAGTGATGTCACGTGTTTTTAGGCCAAAACATTTTTTGTCACATACAGCAAACATCTCCTCACTATCCGCTAGCTGCCTGTCCCCTGAACACACTGTAAAAAAACACGGTCTCTGTAGTCGCCACATGCTCCGAAAACGGCAATAAAAACAAACTGGTGCAGCCTGGACCACAAAACATAATAAACATGCTCCAGCCAATAACCGACAAGAATGATTTTAAATGCGCGTTCATGACTGTTTCAGGAAGCACGGAGGGGAGGGGGAGGGGGAGGAGGAGGGAGGGTCTAGCTAGCCTCTGTTTTGTTTGACAACACTTCAAACGTCAACAGGAAGTTACTCCACCCAGGATCACTTAGAGAACCTTTAAAAGTCAGTCATAAGACACAATGCCAGGTTTATTAGGCAATAATAATAAAGTGCTACGATTATCACAAATAAACACAAGATTTTGACGCACATAATTCTTATTAAATCGTTGTATTCCGCTACCCTTTGATAGAGAATCACTGCAAATAATATAATTTGATGAATAATACACAATAAAACAATAAGATTCGTTAACACCTACCCAGGTGAAAAAATACTATAGTAATTTATTGGAAATACTATAGTGTTTTCGAACCATACTATAGTAAAGTACTTGAATTAATTTATTGTGGTAACTCTATAGTTGCTGTGGTAATATAACAACTATAGTAATATAAACAAATTACTGTACCCAATTTTGTACAGTAATTTTTTGAAGTTTTTCTACAACTTTAGGGTGTATTATATTACAAATACTCTACAGTTTACTGTAGTAAAAACTAAAGTATACTACAGTATTTATAACAGTTTATCAGTTCACTATATATAGTACTACAGTATGCTGTAGCATTCATTAACAAAGTGTTGTAAATTCTATAATATATACAGTATACTACAATTTACTATGGTTCAAAAACACTATTTACTATAGTATTTTTTTCACCTGGGGGAGTTTGCTGTTCTTCTTCTAAAATGAATCCGTGAGTAGTTTTTACAAACCCGTGGGAACGGATTGTGAAAGCGTGCGCACAGATTATGAATTTGTGGGAACGGATTTAAAAACCGAGGGTACGGTTTGCAAATTCTGAGCGCATGGATTTGTAATTTGTGGGTACAGTTTATTAATCCGTGGGCACGATTTGTTAAACCTAGGGAACAGTTTAAGAATTTGTGAGCATGGTTTATAAACTGAGGGAACGGATTTCTAAAACTGTCGGCACGGATTGTTTTTTTTTTTTCTCCTACAGGTGACGTGCCGGGCTCTGTAGCATAGTCATAGTTAATGTGTTGAAATAAGTAATCAATGCAATTTTTAATCATTATAATGGTTTTATTCTTTTCTGTATGAATTACTGATCATGAATTGATTGAATTCTCTGTTTTCATAGAAATGTTCGTGTGAACACTAGCAGATGACTTGTACATGAGTCAGTTGCAAAAACACAAGATTAAGTCCATAAAGTGTGCAGGAAGTTGCATTTTCTTTGCCTGTTTGCTGAAGTTTGTAATTTGACCATAAGTATGAACCTTACAATAATAATAATAATAATATTGTTATTATCATTAGCATTTATTTTTTAATCATTATTTTTATTATTACTATTTATTAATAATAGTGATAACTAGAAGCTAAAGTTTGTAAACAAACTTTGATTTTGGCTTGAGAAAGCCTGAGTCAAAAGAGCCAACGCCAAAGTCAAATGTCTGTTTGGTGTTCTGGAGCTGCACCCGCCATAAAAATGTGCACAGGTGAATCATGTCCTGGTTGGATTAAAAAAGTAAATGTCCAATTTGATTTACTTAAGAATTACTCTGTTGTACAGACAGCTCTTAAATGTGGTGATGAATTTAGCTGCAGCTGATGCATAACTGTTCCTCTGGTAACACATAATCTCATTCTGACTCTGTTTCAGGGCTGTTATTTCTGCGTGAAGCAGTTTGCATTAGAGTGCTCAAGGATTCCCATGGGTCAGACGGTTAATTCTCAGGTAACGGCATCTGTGCATTAAAAGAATAACAGACAAGAAAGTGCATGTAAAGAGAAAGTGCGATTAAATTAGGTGTTTAAGGGTTCATATTTTATTTCTGTGTATCTGTTGTAAGTGCCTGCCTGTAATGTCTGTGGATATTTAATTTGAGCAACAAGCAGCAATCTTCTTTGTTAGCGGGATTCACTGGTCAAATGTCTCTCTCTCTCTCTGTCTCGCTGATGGTGTATTTAATGTGTAGTGGGTCCAGGTTGGCTCTAAATGAGAAGTAATTAAGTGTAAATATTGGTAAATCTCCAGATGTTTCTCAGCAGGAGGGCTCTGATTTCTTCTGCAGCGCCAGAAGCCCATAAGGTGTCTCCAGTCACAGCTGCTCATATCCAGCAATTAAGTCATTAGCGTGCTTGTTTGGTTGTTTGTAAGTGCGGATTCTTCAAACTGAGCTTGAGGGCAAACAGGAATAAAAGTCACAAGAAATCAGTATTGGAAATTCATCAACTTAAATTTGTTCTGTTAGAATCCATAGTTTTTGATTGCGTCAACAAACATTCCCATCTGCCAATTTGGTGGGAAAACGGTGGTGTTATTTTTTTCATAAGGAATGAACAATCAAATTGAGTTGTTAATTATTCTGCTTGTTTGTGGAGAACCAAATATATCCACTTAGTGGATAAAGTGAACATTCTAATCAAGGCCACATAGTGATCAAATTCACCATGGAAATCAGCAAGTCATTTTGAAGTCTGACTTGTTTCACCCATATTTAAAGGTCATTGTCAGGAAACGGTGCCATTTGTATCAGAAAATTGTTATTTTAATAAAAAAAAAAAGTATGTTTAAAAAGGTTTCTGCCGAACTTTCATGAAGTTATGTTTTCCTATCTCAGGCCCAAAGTACCTGGGCTTTTACTGTCTTAGACATTAGTGCACCATCATTTGAGGATGCTTTCTCTCCCGTGTTTAACAAATATGTTGGTTGTAGTGCTTAAACGGATCGTTGTTGATCCGTACGGACCAAGCCCCGCGGTTCGGCACGCATTTGATTTGCGGATCAATTGCAAGTTTCACTGCAATAGAGTAAAAGGTTATCATTTGCACGTGTTTTGTCTTGCTAGTTTACACATTAAATGCATATAAAACCATTCCAGCGCTAGAAGAGGCAAAAGAGGATTTAATTCGGTATCGCATGCCACGCTGTTATCGGTGCGCACAGACGCACATACAAGGCTCGCGCGCACACAGAGAGAGAGAGGTGCATTTCAAATAGCTCGCGAATTCCAAATTGATTTCTCTTTTGCATCCTCAGTGCACTTGGATGGACAAATACACACATTATGTCAGTCAAAATACCCCTCTCGGCAAGTATTCTCGTAAACTCATTCGGTTATGTCTTATTAGAACGAGGTGAGAATTCGGATGTGAGCATGCATGGAGTCTAAGGGCCCTATAATACACCCGGCGCAATGCGACGCAAGGCGCAGCGCAAGTGTGTTTGCTAGTTTGCGTCCGGCGCCGTTCGCGTTTTCCCGTTCAGCGCCACGTC